>NC_053183.1:8787878-9090909 GCF_905163445.1 Pararge aegeria
CCTCTATGTCCATATACAGGCAAATGCCAAATTCATCGTAACAAATTAATCATTTAACCCGACAAGGTTTTTAAAGCGTTATTATGATCAGCCAAATTTTAAAACTTATTGTTAGAAATGTTTATATTATGGCATATATATTTTTTTTATTTCCGATATTTCCAAAAAGAAGCAACAAATTTATTTTAAAAGCGTACTTCATGTTTATTTGTGTAATACATACTTACTTAACTTGCAGCGATTTTGAAACTAAGTATAGTTACGTCATAACATTGAATACCTACGTATTTTACGGTAAAAATCAGTCAGCGAAATGATACTTTTGCTTTCCCTTAAATAATTTCGAGGCGATTTACTATTATTACGGAAAAAACACTAATCAACAATAGAGCGGTAAGAGGACCGGAGTGCATGTAATGGCAAGACCGTCACGTAATTCTATAGTAATGACAGTAATCATTTTACCATCTTCGGCCAATAATGTACGTTTACTTATCCGGGTAAAGCGAAGCACCGTGCGAATACAATTTATAACGCGTAGCTCTTATGTGGCTTAATTTTATGGTATTATAGAATTGCATCGCATAATATGGAAGTGTGTAATACATTTCCACTGCATTATGCGATGTAAATCAAAATGTACGCTAATTCAATTTCTCATCGCGAATCGCGGCGCCGACAGCACTTTGCCTAGCATTATAAATGGCGACTGCATATGTTGCTTCATTCTTAGTAGAAAAAGATCGATCAGGGCTCAGCATAGGCATCCTGCTCCAAACGAAATAGTTGCATAGAACTTATTCCTACCACGCTGCGCCAAAAAGCGGAATTAGTAATAAACTCTACCTATCAAGCTATGGTTCTATCAGGTGTTTAAGATAATGACCAGACTCGACACGCACAGCACACGGTTCTTATCTTGTAAGACAGAATAATGATGTTTTGTAAAATGCTAATATTGGAAAAAAGCAACTGCTGAGTTTCTCGCTGTCTTTTCTTTATAGAATCTGCCTTAACCGGTGGTAGAGTCACTACAAACAGATACTTATAGACTTGACGTTTTAAAAGTGTTGATATTAAACCTTCTTAAAATCTCATAAATGAATTGTGAAACGGCTGCTAAACGCCCTGCCAATGCCTAGGGCAATGTCCGTTACCTTTAAATTTGGTCACCTATAGAGTTACAAACTTGGTCAATGTTATTAACCCATCGAAACATTTAGTTGTTTAGCCAAAAACCGAAACTCCCTCGCTTCTAAATTAGCATGTTCCGTAATACAAACGTCTTTGAAAAAGTAGTTAAAAGTCTTTGCAATAAACTAATGATTTTTCTGTCATTCTTAAAGTGATGAGAAGTTTCAGCAGTAAAAGGGTAGAAATTAAATAAAATCGTTTTTGGTTATTGAACAATTAATAATTGTTTAAATATTATTAAAACTGCGCTTAACATCAGAAATGACCTTTTCTAATATAATCCTGTAATATGTAGTATATTCAAAAACCAGCAATTAATAATATTTCTAAGCAGGCCCGCCAACCTTCATCGAAGCCGTGTGGAGGGTAATAGCTCTAATTTCCTCTTTCCTTTAAGAGAAAAGGCCTGTGCCCGGTAACGGGACATCAATGGGATTAAAATAAAGGCGAGCTATGTCTTAAACTATATCATCACTTACGTGTGATTCCAGGCAAGCTCAAGTCTATATATTTGAAAGACTTTGAGAAAAACACCGCAGATATCAGTAGACATTAGTTTAATATGAAAGGATAGGGCCTAGAAATGAGACGGTGGTTATAAACAAAATTATTTCCTCTCATAAATCGTTTGTAAGGGGTCAGGAGTCTAACCTTTGACTTACAATAAGTAGAGTTCAGTAGTGGATGTTTATGGTGATTGTGAACAAAACTTGTAAGGTTTGTTGGAGAGAGAAAATGCCCCTAGTTGGCTGTGTTACTTACCTTATAAGTTATTCGCACAACTGAATGATATTTTACCTTTGTAAGCTCAATTTCAGAGGTTACAAAAAAAAACCCAGTCTATCATATATAAAAATTACCTGTGCTTTTTATATATTATTGACTTTGGTGGATAAAAGCTCGATGATTTTATATAATAGTTGCTATTTGGTTTGGTATAGTTTGAACTATTTATATTTTTGAATTTGGAATATAGAGCTTACCTTAGTTTATTTAAAAAGTAATTTTGTATCGTTTACAAATATCCATCTTTTAAATATTTATTGACTTTGAAATAAGGATAAAACCAGCCTTCGAAACTGTCATTTTTTGTCACATTGCAAAACTAGATATGATAAAGGACCTCATTAGTAACTAACAAATGTGTTTTTGTTTTAACCGTAACAGGTTTTTATATGTATCAATATGTGAAGTGGGTGCTAGTTGTAATTTTTATGTTTTAATTCGACTAGGTTCTGTGACCTGCTGTGCGTGGTTTTTGCATAAAGGCCTATTTATTAGGTGATACAAAAGACTAAAATACATAAATCATTGCTGATTTTCACGCATGTAGACTTACTATTTTAAATCTAGATAAGTGGACTTTTTAATGGAACTTGTAGTTTGTAAAATACCTATAGGCTTTGACGGTGGGATAGTAACTAGGCAGCAAAAAATATTAATTACAAAATTTCACCTGCAGGGGATTGAACCCGGGAACTCCCACCTGTTAGACCACAGTGCCCACCACTAGACTAGGAAGGTCAGCAAAAAAACTTCAATATTTACTTTTACCTAGGTAACCCTTAATAACATTTCA
Source organism: Pararge aegeria (assembly GCF_905163445.1). Classification (NCBI taxonomy): domain Eukaryota; kingdom Metazoa; phylum Arthropoda; class Insecta; order Lepidoptera; family Nymphalidae; genus Pararge; species Pararge aegeria. Next base: position 8,790,652 of record NC_053183.1, read on the forward strand.
TAGGCATCATTAAATTCATAGCCATTAACTTTAACGACGCCCGATAAAACCTCATTAAGCTTTCTAACATAGAGGTTCATTACATTTAAATTAATTTTCCCATTTCATTCATTGCTATGAATATTTAATTCTATTAAAATCATCTTTAAGTTAGAGCGAAACTATTTGTTTTTCTCATCGTATTCCATTACTTTTTAAGTATGTATTTATAAGACAATATATTCTTAATTAATTTCGATGTACTAACGAATTACATACCTGACACAGCTTCAAGGTCACTAACACGAGCAAAGTCAAGTTAACACGTAATAGAACTGTCCTTTATTCGACGAGCACTAAGTCGAAACCTAAAAGTATGGTGAGGGGAGTAATAGAGCCCGCGAGACCGGCACCAAAGAGACGGGCGCGTACACGGAGCACGCCACCGAAGCGTCTCAAACAGAATGAAACGGTGAAGAAGACGCCACTGTCTTATATAGACGTGACCGTAACCTGACGCCGGATAACGGACTCCAGTCGTCATAGGAACCAAGCCACTTTAGCTCTTAAATCCACGGGTAAAAGCTCACTTTTCTAATACAATTTTATTGTTATAGATAGATCGAATTTTCAATAAAGCGCCCGAAGCTGAACACTGCAATTTGCTAACTCTAACGCTAGCAAAGCCTGAATAAGGCACAGGACAACGGAACTCTAAATAGCATCGAGATTTCCTATCGACAGCGACGCACCGGCAACGTGACATTCCTACAGTCTTAGTTCGCTGTCTAGGCTACATAATATTTGTTACCAAAGCTTTGAATCTAAGCTTTATAATATTTGTTACAGAACTGGAAGGATTAGTTATCATAATATTTAAAACATAAATTGTCTGTGAAGTATTTAATTTATTTACTGACATTAACATTGCATTGTTTGCAAAAGCTAAATTACCATATCCTATTTTTAAATTTAAAAAAAAATTAACACGATCACGATAAAAGTATTAGGTAAAAAGTTACCTGATACTTTTACCTTTAACATCATATAGACCTTTTCATCATCCTAAACCTCAACATAGAGAGGAGGAGAAAACGTGAACCTGCAACGCTGTCCTAATACGGGTTGGCGGATTAACGATTTATTTATTATAAAATGTTATCGAAAATTACCGTGGCCGATAACTTAACGTGACTACTCGATCCTATCTTCGGGTTGGAACTAATAATACAAAAAAAAAACCCAAAACTAATTGAAAATTTTTGGGCCGACTAAGAAATCGAATTCAGGGCCGTGTAATCCGTAGATAGACATGCTATCTACAAGACCATCAAGGCAGTTATAGTGCACTCTCAAATACATTGCTTGATTTGAACAAGTTGTACAAACCCATCCCCTAATTGCTTTCCACGACGACTAAGACTTCCTTAAAAAACGCTAAGTCACTTGGCGGCGCCGCTTAGCCGGTAGGGTGGGAATTAGCAGCATCAAAGCCGAACAAGTGAATGAAAAACAAAAACTACAACTTTTTTTTACTACTTTTTTATTCCGCAACAAGTTAGCCCTTGACTGATGGTGCGCGATGATGCAGTCTAAGATAGTAGCGGGCTAACCGTAGAGGTGTGACTAAAAAAGTAATCCTGAACGGAAGGGCTGCATAATACGATTCATTATTCGTGATTACTATCAATCATACAGTTACGCAGATACAAGCCTTACGATCATGTTAATTAAGTAATTAACAGAGAAGCAATTTTAACAGCTCCGTGAGATGAATGGAGTTCGCTGGCGTGCATGTATGACGTTTATAGATGCACCGTGAATCGTGAAAACAAATTATAGCCCCCTGTTTATACTGTTTTCTATTCAGTAATAACTTTTAATTAAAATATACCTAGGAATATGTAGTATAAAGCAAGTTGTTTTGTTATTCAGTATCAGTTCATAAAGATACTAATGGGACCGAAAGATATTGATTTTGGGTTTCAATTTGCAAAAAGTTACAACAAATGTACGACGTCGGACAGCGGCACTGTTGAGCGAGTAGACATAATGAGTAGTATTAATGATTTTATTTATTGTATTATGTACAAAAATTAAATTAAAACTACAACGTTCGCTAGAAAAAAAAGTAACGGTCCTTTCTTTTTTTATCTACCCTATATAACCCATATAACTATAAAACCCATGGGAGCATGCTAGATAGAAAAAAACGAATAGAAAAAAGTTACAAACAATTAGAAGAACATAAACTTGAATGTAGCTTAGAATTTCAAAATAAATAGAAATATTACAACATGACCAAAATACTAAAAATAACCACTTAATGCGATATAAAATATTCCCAAAGTGAATTTGTCTGTTCCACTTTCACGTCTTGTCTCCTCAACCTATCTTGATCATATTCAACAAAACCGCGGCACGTAACGTGGATTTCAAGGTCAAAATGGTCATAGTTTCCTTAAAAAGTTCCATTTATGCTGTATAATAGATCTGATTTAAGCTAGGTATATATAGTCATACCCAACCACTCCCCGATGCCTTTAAATACCAGTGCTTCGTACTCGTTGTGTCGAATATCAATTAATTTTATCGACTACTTTTCGGATTTTAACATTTATGTATAGATGACAATAATATCGTTTTTATTGTACACTAGCCAGGATCATCTTAAGTATTCTGTTAAGGATGCTGTAAAGCGTATATAAAATCCCATATAGGCTTATAAAACCCTTTCAGCTTTTCGAGTAAACTGCGAAACTAAGAGTTGGCATGGCCAATGATTTAGTTAAGATATTCCGAAGGAGATATGCTGCAAAGATTTTGTCTCATATAAAAAGTGTATTTTAGATAGATTTCTAATACAAAATCAAATCTTTAAGCATCTTCCCACTAGCCTTCTGTACGATAAATATTCTCCAGGTTTCCAGTACAACTGAATTGTTTTCTTTTTCTATTTATAAAGGTTATTTTTAATAATTTTTCAATAAACCTACCATACCTTGCTTATACAGAAAAACATCTTGAAACAATCAATATATAAAGATGCTTAGAAATGCTAAGCATCTTCCCACAGGTCTTCGATATGTCAATTATTATCCTGGTTTCCCGTAAAACTATTTTTTTTTCATTTACTATTTATAAAGGTTATTTTAAATAGATCTCCTATACACTTACCATATCTTGCTGATACAGAAAAAAACGTCATGAAACGATCAGTATAAAAAGAAAAATCTTTAAGCTAAATCTTCCCACAAGAATGTACGTTCAATATTCTCTAAGTTTCCAGTACAACTCAGTTGTTTTTTTTTTATTTTCCTCACAATAAGCTACGACTACTTTTTCCACATAAATCAGGTTTAAATTGCCCCTGTGTTGTAAAATTTGTACGCGGGGAAATATGTACTTATCACATCTGCTATAATGCTTTTAAGGCAACCTGCTACATGCTTGCTCATTGGGATTGGAGATATAAAAATAGCTAAAGAAGAAATATAAAAGAAGCTCAAAATAAAAGCACACCTTGGTAAATAAGAATATCTTACATTTAAGCGCTCTTTAAATACTAAGCATACCTGAAATTGACCTAGCTGTTGAAGATGTACCCGGCACAACGTTTCACGTACTCTGTTTGAGAGTTGCAAATTATTGGGTTTGTATTTAATATAATATTTTTTTTACACAAACACGACCTTTACTTAAAGTACACATTCCTTGATTAAACCTTATAATCACATAATAAAATAACCTTTTCATCTTCTGTATATTGCTTTAGTGAAATCTATAATTTTCTCTTGTCGATGATCCTAATATTTAATGTGCATTTGAGGAATGGAACACAAATCCAAACGTTGAACCGTGACACAAAGAATTTTCTTTTGCGAGAAAATCTCTTTACCTGTAAACCGTAATTATTTAAAAGCTTCTCCATGATTAACTTGTGTTTCATTCAGATTTTATTAAAGGATCTAAAGATAAAAATAGACATAGATAAGTGGACGTTTTAAAATAGAAACCCAACTGCGTGCAAAAATGACCATGCAATATAAACAGTAGGTCTAACATTATAATGCCTACCTATATGAGCCTATCACCGCACTGCGTAATGACATTACTGGTGCAATAAAACAGTGTAAAACGTGAGACCAACTGCCTCTTTATAATCTCACTTCCTGCGGTTTCCCAAAGAGGGTTTAAGGCCAAGTTCGAAGCGATACACTAGTGAAAGTTAATGTGTTGATTCGCGTAATTCTCATTTTATCTTATTTGTTAGATGAGTATCTTAAATTACATCGCTCAACAATCGGCATGTTTTTATTCGCGCGAGATTCAATTACTCACTTCCAAAATAATTACGCAGAGCGCCGAAGGCTTCAGTTAGGGAACAACACTTTAGTACGAGATTCCGCACCTTGCAAGCGCCGTTGCTTTTCTAGAACTGAAATACCACCATACGTTAGAGCAAAATGCACCTAGTGCGTCTTACAATAAAGCTTTAGTTTGTTCATACATGTACAGCCGCGGCCTTATGCGGAAGCTTTAATAAAGGAAATTGGTACTATTTAAAATAGTCTTTAAAATAAGAAACATTAGTACCATACATCGACGCTTTTTAACCGAAACTCGAAAGATAGAAGCGGATACTACTGCAAGATCCTATGTGAGCATTTCCACAGGCTACGTTGTATCAAGCATATATGCCGCTCGTATCAAGCGAGTCCCTGCCACTCGTTTTGTGTTAAAGAACTCGATCAAGCTTGCGAGCTTTGTGGTGTTATGTACTAGGGGTACAGAAATAAGAATGTAAGTCATTGCAGTGAGTATAATGAGTCGGTACGTCTACGTTAAAAGGAAATAAGACGAGAGACGACGCTGCAGTTCTACAGAAGCGGTTAAATTGTTTTCTCTGGTTTTTAATCTTCTGAAATTAGTGCGAGATAATTCCGCTCACTGCATTATCGGTGTAAGATGATATTATTTTTTACTGTACACCGTAATCTTCATTAGCCGTAACCGCTATGCGACCTTTTCTCTAAATTGAATTATTAAATGTTTATGAATCTTACAAAGTGTATGAAGATTCTTATAAGATTATCCTCAATAGTATTATTTTATTTATTCAGAACAAATACTGATTCATTATAATCACCATCGTCATTATCAACCCATTACCGGCCAACTACAGGGCACGGGTCTCCTTTCAGAATGATAAAGGGTTAAGGCCGTAGCACAACATGCTAAGTGCAGATCAGTAGACTTACAATTGACGTCTAGCGCTGGACATACTTCATTTGAAGTCCTAAAATAGACGGTTCTGGGCCGTTTGTTTCCAGCGGCCCCCAGCGTCTCGTTTGATGTCGTCTGTCCACCTCGTTTGGGGCCGACCAACGCTTTGTTTACCGATGCGGGCTCAACACCTTGGGACCCCAACGTCCATCGGATCTTTGAGGTATGTGGGCGCCCATTGCCACTTTAGCTTCGCGACTCGTTGAGCTATGTCGGTAACTCCAGTTATTCTACGGATATTCTCATTTCTGTTTTGATCACGTAAGTAGTCATACTCCATCGCCCACTGAGTTACTCTTAGCCTTTTTATGAGGCTCGTAGTAAGCGACCACGTTTATGATTCGGAATATATCACTAGCAATACGCACTGTTGTAAGACTTTGGTCTTCGGGCACTGAGGCATATAGAGCAATTCTGGGGAAATAATATTTCTGACAGGCCAGGAATATTCTGGCTAAAGCCATAAATCCTGTACCTGAACAGACCTTATTAATTTAAATTGGTAGGTTCTGACCACAGCTTGGATACAATCAGATTTGGTTGCAATTAATGAAACAGTAAGATGGAGCACGCATGCCTAGAAGATATCCATTCACTCTTGATGTGAAAAAAGCTACTTTGTGGGTAAGCAAGGAAGTACAGCAAGCAAGGAAAGGAAGAAATATTGTATAGTGTCCGGGAACGGACACTATACAATATTTCTTCCTTTATAGTGTCCGTTCCCGGACACTATACAATATTTCTTCCTTTCCTATTTATTAATGAATCCTACGTATCAGAAAAAGTAAATACATATTTTATAGAAAATAATTAAAACATATTAGGTAAAATATAAAAATTAAATTACTGTGTGAAATTCACTCACTTACGCACGTAAAACAATAAGATTATTGTGAACATAAGTTATATTGAACTAGAGACAGTAACGGCAGTTTTCTTGCCTTTTACTGTAAGTGCATTGTGTGTAATCAGTAGGTATCACATTACTGAATTAATGTGTATTATTTAATGTTATAAATAAAATACTTACTATACAATGAACTTTTAGCTTAATTATAATAAGTATACTAAAATTATGAAGATTAAATAATTTGTTTCTAAGGAAGTTTTTCACCCTATTTTATGCAGAAGTAACATGGCTTGGAAATCTTAGTGATGCTGATATAAATAAAGCCTATATTTAAAAGCGCGTGTTAGATAGTTCTAACCAAATAACTCGTTATATTTTCGTGAATACTATGAACCACATAAATATTCGCCTGTTGAAACTAAAATAAAGCCCATGTAAGCATTTGTCGGAATCTATTTTTTATATTACATTTGAATTCCTATCGTAATTTTTCAGCATAAAAGTTAAACCTCATTGTCAAGAAATGTCGATCAGGAAATTTTATTTTTTTCTTTCATAATTTCTTTCAACCCGAATAATTGTGCGTTGTAAAATAAAAAACTCTGATGAATTGGATCAAAACGTGTTTTAAGAAAATATTGTAAGAGATCTGTGTTATGTTAAGCATAATTAGTAAAATAATAAATAAAAAATACATTAAATAAATCGTAAATATAATAACACAGCACACACAGATTTGTCTGATTGAAGTAATATAAACGTACTCTCTACATTAATATATTCAACGTAGTTCATAAGAATAAGAAGATTAAATTAATAATCTTCTCATTCATAACCTGTATTATACTGCCTGCCATATGCCCTGTTGGTACACAGAACCACTACAGCCATATTAAAAGATATTTTAGTACTTACTGCCATAAATTTTGTTCTGCCATTCATCGGATACCGTTTAGGATCAATAGGGAAATACCTTGCCTAGATTGATCAAAGCTTCCCTGCACTTTGATGGATCTAACAAACCACCGTAAATATAGCCTACCAACATATATTTTTACGGTCGACTGGCGCAGTGGGCAGCGACCCTGCTTTCTGAGTCCATGGCCGTGGGTTCGATTCCCACAACTGGAACATGTTTGTGTGATGAGCACAAATGTTTTTCAATGTGTGGGTGTCTATAAGTATTTATGTATATTATTCATAAAAATATTCATCAGTCATCTCAAAACAAGCTACGCTTACTTGAGGGCTAGATGGCGATGTGTGTATTGTCGTAGTGTATTTATTATTTTTATCTTCACCACGTTGTTCTTGCCAGTGTATCATCGGTTCACGGTTGCCAATCTTTGTGTTATCTCTGAAGCTTGAAATAGGATTGACCCATCGCAAGTGTCAAAGCTCGTTGTAGCGCATTTACTTTTATTTTTGGTCTTACTCTGTCACTGCGTACACCACCACAGCGCAAGCGTGGTGGTACTATGTCCTAAAACCCTTTTGTCCAGCTGTGGGACACTTATAGACCGACAACAATAATAATATACTGTTTGTATTTTTCCAACCTTACTTATGCTCCTTTTAATTCAAAAAATCGGGTTTCTGGTTTTGCCTACAATAGTGGTGAAAAAAGTAAAACTAAAAATCGGGTTTGGGCTCTAAATTAGTGAAGTGTAATTACAGTTAAGCATGCTTTAACCAATATCACACATATCTGTAGCACTAGTTAGGGCCTATCCAATTTAGTGCCCTATTTCTCGTGTAGTCTAATCGGCCCTTAATATACATTTCGAAGTGGATGTTGGAACATATGAAATGAGCTAGCAATATCAGCGTATCGCAAGTAAGCAATTTTCCGAGTGTTCACGATGTGGGTTACCATGTTTATGTTAGCGCTTAATCCATTACACCACTGCCACACTAAGACTGTTGAGGACAAGGGGTCACAATGCTCACAGTCCAACTTATGAGTCAGTATTTAACATACTAAATCATAACCACGTAGAGCACGTATGAATGAGTAAAGCCTTAAAAAATATTATTTCAAGAATACTTTAGGCCTGAGTTTGAGTAAAAACCATCGGCTATGGATTGAGCAATACTTTGCAGGGCATGCTAGGAATGCAACGCATGCTCATCCTGCAAAGTGCCGCCCTGTGTACATAAACCTGAGGCGGAGGAGTTAAGCCTCACATGCCTGCAATTACACCGGCGACAATACCTTTCTTTCTTCCGATTCTCTTATTGTATATATGTAAAATATGTTTAAAATAATGTGTTTTTTGCGCAGAATGTCATTTTGATTGACTCTTGATCTCAGAATACTTTATATTATGCAACGAACTCAGAATACCAGAGTTTGTTGATATTATTTATTGAATATGTTACACTAAAAGTTATAACCAAACTAACTACTGCATAAGTCTGCCTGCGTGGTATGGTGCCAAGAATGCTGGCTGTATTTCCGATTTCTGAACAGCGCGTTAATAGGTATTATGTTAATCTTAGAATACTGAATAATTTGTTAATATTAAATAGACATTATTTTTTTTATTTGACACTTCCGACATATCTTATTTTTCTAACCGATAAATAATGTGATTATGTGTTAAATGGAAATCAATTTTAATGTTTTAGAATAACTATAATTAGTATGCCATCGAATGGCAGTTTGTAGTACGGTAACATAATTAATCAAATAATCAAATTTATTATCCTTCAATCACGTAAATAAAGATTTGAATTTTAGTTATGTTTTGATAATCTGAATTGTAGCTCGGCCACAGATCGCTTCATCTATGATTAGGTCACGTAGGGTATTCGAGCATAACTCGGATCGCCCACTAAATGACTCAGAACTTTCTTATGAGGTCTAAAGTTAGCGAGCATGTTTTAGAGTCATAAGCCAATGCTGGCAACACGCACTGTTCAAATAAATCGATGTTTAAGCAAATGAGGGATTATGAGCGAAATAATATCACCGCAATGCTGCCCGTGTTGGATTCGGCGATTGACCTCTTTCTCTAACCTAACTAGACCGTGTCTCCTGTACATACACTCGTCTATAATTTCGAGCGCAAAGTTCACGACGATTACCGGGTGCAACGGAACATGAGCTCTAGACATTACAGTAAGGGTGAGCAGCGGAATATCTGCTGGAGATTCGTGACACCCCTTGCCCCGCAATTACGGGATGTGGCATTGTTTGTAATTACCATAGAAAAGATAAGATAGGATTGATAGTCAGTGACACAATCCCTCCGCGAACACGATTTGTGTGAGTAAAACATCTTAGTAAATACCCGTTATACTGAAGTAATTCTAAGTTGAAACATAATGTTCTAAAAAGGTGTGTTGAGTCCACCAACCCGCACTGCGCCAGCGTGGTGGACTAGGACCTTATTCCCTGCTATTCGTGGGAAGAAACCCGTGCTCTCGAGTGGGTCGGTAATGGGGTGATGTGACGATGATGATGATCTTAAAACAACTAAAATCAAAGTTATTATCATCTTGAAATTCGATAAGGCTTGCAGGTACTCGCACTCCGTACCCTTTCTCGCCGTATACCAAATAGCACAATAAAAAACCAACAACATCCATTCGGTTGTTTTAGTCGATTTGTTCAACAGTCTGCATTATGCCTTACCTACCTATCTATTTCAGTTCGTTTTCACACCTTTTATTTGGCATTGGTGTTTTTGCTTAGCTGCGTGCTCAACGAGTAGATCTGGGTCGTTCGACCGTCCGCCGATAATACGTAGCACTTTTACTTGAGAGAGATCGACGATTATTAATTTTATTTTGGTCCGAACTTGCGTCTGAAATACACTTAACCGATTTCTGTCAGGCAGCATAATAGAATCGGCTATTGTAATTGACTACGCGAACAAATGAAATAAACTAAAAAGTATTTAGCGATGCATCATGCAGGAGAAATTTAAGTATAGACTTGGCATTGAACTTTTTTGTCGATAACCATCAACATCTGAGCCTATTTCAGTTAGCACTTCGTCAATTTAAGTTGGTACATAGAGCTATAGAGCTGTAGCTCTATCTATAACTTATGAAGTAGAGCATTTCGTGACATAGGTCGTGCGGGGAAGGATTACCGCCACTGTACATACTTCCACCAAGCAGCATTGGAGTGTCCTGGTCTGAAGGGCGTGATTGCCGCAGTAATTACAGGCACATTAGGCTTAACCTGAAGCAGTGATAGCCCGTTGGATAGGAGCTCGACTTCACTTTGGGGGGGGCCGAGTTCGAATCCCAGCACGCACCTCTAACTTTTCTAAGTTATATGCGTTTTAAGTAAAGAAAATATCACTTGCTTCAAAATTGAATGAAAACTTCGTGAGGAAACCAGCCAACATATCTGAGAGATCTACATAATGTTATAAAAGGTGTGTGTCAGGTATGGCCTTAACCCCTTCTCGTTGTGGAAGGAGACCCGTGCTTTGTAGTGGGCCGGCAGTGGGTTTATGTGATGATGATGAAAGCTTAACCTTCACTTCAGGGTGACGGATTCAAATAGGTTAAGTTAGGTTAAAATAGGTTAAGTTTCTTAAATAAATATGTTGCTCGTACTACGTACGCAGAGACTCACAGAAAATGCGAGAATAACAGAACAATATATTAGTAGAAATAAAGTATTTGCTAGATGATGGTGCCGCTAACAAGTGACATGTGCACCGCCACGCCGCGGCAGCACCGCGGTTGCAATCACTGGGAGCGTACCTACCTACCTCCCATTCCATGGAGCGCGTGCGCCTTAATCGCCGCGTAACGGTGGCGAACTGTAAAGTGCGCCACGGACCGCGGCAACGTGCTAAATTTGCCGAAACACCGACATCTCTAGCGGGAAAATCTTAAATAACTCTGATTCGTGTCGGTGCCCGAAATAACTGAAAATAGGCAATTACGATTGCAAGGTACCTACTCCTTTAAGCAGTTTCAAGAAGAGATTTATTTAAAGACTGCGCTGGAAATTTATAATTTCAGAATTTTCTTTGGTCTGGTCTGAAGGGTGCCTTCGCCTGTGGCTAATCACCACCATACCTACAAAGAAATGCCGCTGATTGGGGATGCCATACTCCCAAACAGGTTAGCTCGTTAACAACTTACATTATCGCTAACCACTACTTGAGATTGAAGTCGAATGCTAACATAAAGAAGAATTTTAAAAAATTATGACGACTACATATACATATATGTAGTATTATGAGAGCAACAAGAGCTGTTCCACAAACTAAATAAATGCTCGAAACCTATTTTTTCTTAAATAAGGTCCATTCTTAATTTTTACATCCGTTTTTAATTTTAAGCGTACCTACCTTTATTAAGCGCTGAAGTTCCGGTGTCACGTCGACTGTTACCGATATAATATGAACTTTTCATAAAAGTCATGGAAATATTTGCCAGAGCCACCTAAATCAATGCACTCTTAAATCCTCTGGACATACCGTACCTACTGGGAATGATGATATAGTGTCCGGGGCATCATGCCCGTGAGTGACAAAGATTAAAAAGACGTGCCGCTAAGCGAATTAGTGTTCCGGTGCGATGTCGCGTAAAAACCGATATGGTAGACTACCATAAGGTTAGCCCGCTACCTTCTTAGACTGTATCATCACTTACCACCAGGTGAGATTGCAGTCAAGGGCTGAATTGTAGTGGAATAAAAAAAAAGAGTAGAGGCACGATGCCCTACCTCTAACCACTTTATCAATTAAATAGCATGAGTATTTGCGACCAGGTAGATACTATATAATGTTAACTTAATGATATCTCGATGTGTGTGCTATTTTAATAATTATAAACAAAAAGTCAAATGATGTTGGAAAAGAGCAATTTGCTGAGTTTCTTACCGGCTCTTCTCAGTGGAATCTGCTTTCCGAACCGGTGGTAGAGTCACAAAAAACAGACTGACTGGACGTTTTCAAAGTGCTTATAAACTACTTGAAATAAATTAATTTTGAATTTAATATGCTCTACCTAATCTTTACATCGGTATTTTCAAATCAGCAGTTATCAAAATACCAATCTCATCATCATCATACACACTTGACACTGCTGGACACAGGTCCTATGTAAAGAGTTCCAAATACCACGGTGTTATACCGCTTAGTTCCAGGGGCTCCCTGTGACTCGTTTAATCTCATCTGTCCACCTCGTTGGGGTGCACCAATGCTGCGTTTACCGGTGAGAGATCGTCCTTCGGTTTTCCAAACTATGTGTCATTGCCACATCAGCTTCGCGACTAGTTTAGCTATGTCAATAACTCTGGTTTTCAATGGATCTCCTCATTCCTAATTCGATCACGCAGAGAAACTCCGAGCATAGCTCTCTCCAACGACCGCTGTGTGACTCTGTACCTTCTTATGAGACCCACAGTATGCGTTAACGTTTCGGAACCATAAGTCTTCACTGGCAACTCGCACAGTTCGAAGGTCTGAAGGAAGTTCATTGGTCTTTAGGCACTGAGGTATTTTGGACGAATAGATGCCACGGAGTTTCACGAACGCTGCCAATCTGAGTTGAATTCGGCGATTCACCTCTTCCTCAAAATCCACCTAACTGGATCGTGTAACCTACAAAAAGTAAATAAATACCTATGTACCTAATATTATGAGTATTGTTCTATTTAAAGTTAATAGAGCTAAGTCCATACTCAATAATGATTAGGTACTTTCAATTACTCGGTTGGAAGGAGTACCCGAGTATCGTTTAAAAAATGTAAAAAATTACGCCACAAAATGAATTTCGTGCGCAATTGGCAATATTGCAATTCTATGGAGAATCAGGGTCCTGGCAAATAACTGGTATTGAAATTTGCAATTTCATCTTGATTCTAGGCTATGACCCGCAAATCTTGGCTTAAATGATTTTGCGTGTTTGCAACCACGCATGTATGTAGCATACAAGCAAAAGTAGAAATGAATTTATAGCGTCATGCTTTAAGAATATACCTATCCCATTACGGTACCATGATATGTAGTTTCTATCTATTTTAAGTTTTTACCCTCATCGCCTTAGGCATTGTAACCACTGTTAATGATATTCTTATACGCATACGTGATCGATTTGGTAAGTCGTATCGATACGTGCAGCAATTGTTTTCGCTATTGTAATTTTCAGGAGCGATTTTCTCTATCTATCTATAATAATCTTTAGAAATGTATAAAATTAAAGTGTCTACCTGTGATTTAGCAATCACTGAATCTTATTAAACTTATATGCATTACAAGAGCGAAAGCATTACTATGAGTTTACACGCGTTTATAAAAAAATGTGGTTCTTTGTCTTTCAAAAGCAGAGGCTAGTAGGTACTGTAAAAATTATATGTTTTTCATCGGTATTTAATTCTTTGACTTCACGCTATTATCCTGTGTTACTGCATGTAAGATGTGAAATGAGGGTTATGAAAATTAAGCTTATTTTGCTAACATACTCGCTCGTAAACGTGCGTAGAGGGTACATTGAAGATCTGTTTGGTGTGGAATATAAGGATTGAAGAAATTATAAATTTCACCATACAGATTCTCCTGCTTGTAAAAAAATCTGACCTGCCCCCAAAGACCAGAAACTGGTTACGTCCATGCACGGGGCGGCACTTTGTGCTCCTTGCATGTTGCATGCTTTTTCATTCAACCTTCAAGTTGGACATCTGCTTGATCCGTCAATTATTAGGTACTATTATAGAAAACATATTTTTTTTATTCGAACATGCTAGCTCATACCCTAATGAAGCAGCTAAACAGCTAGTGAGTATTCAAATTTCAGAAATATTTGGTAAAAGTTTCGCTTTCACCTGACTTTTTTGAAAATGTATGCGTCATTTACCTACGGTAGGTTGTACCTATTTACTATATATCGTGTGCATGACATACATTTACGATAGCATGGTCATCGTTTAAATGGTAAAAATATTCTGTTGTTATGACAGAGTAGGTGCAGAATGACCTACAATAAAGTATATATCTTTTACAGAAACATTCCGACGGTGGCCGTTTAAGCAAGGTATGTGACGTCATCTTAAAAGGTATGGGAAACTTTTCAAGTTTTTACTTTCAAATATTCGCAATTAAGAATTTAATCGATATTGTTACTCTGCGCATCGTAATCGAGACCTACCTGGCGTGGGTGCAGTGCTGCACGAGTTTCAGGGGTTTTAAGTACCTAGTAGGAAAGCTTTTAGCGATATAGCTTGTCCGATGAAGAATACTACCGCCATTGGTTGCCTGGAAGAAATCGCTAGGTAGCGATAAGGCAACCAAATTGTACTCTCTCGATATGTATTTATATCTTTGTAACTACTTTTTTTCTTTGGTGTACAATAAAAGTGTATTCATTCATTCATTCATACCGCCATGCTTTTTTCTGCCGGTGTTAGTCATGACAAACAAACAGCCCTACCCTTATCTACCTATATCTTAGTCCTACTTTAAATAAATGAATTTTGAATATGAATTTTGCCAATTGCTGTCTTCCGCTTTCCGGTGTAAACACTGGCACATGTCCTGCTCGGAACCTATACCTTGATGGACAAAGAGCGGTTCTTTATAGGACGTGGTCGTTGCATGCCATGCGTTTTGCTCTATTTATTTATTTAGGCGATGGTTGTGCATATGGCACTTACCATAAGAGGTTTCATCAGCTTGATCCGCGAAATATTACTATAAAAAAGAATTCTATTTCCGGATCGAGAACAGTGCCTGACTAAGCAAGCGCGGGGCCCGTAGCAAATTCTATAAAGAGTCCTTGATCTGCTATGGGTTCTTAAGTATAAAGTGGTAAAAATACAATTAAATACTCAATACGTATCTTAAATACAATACGTACTATTTGCAATCTATAGTTTACAATTTTGTGAGTTATTAATAGTGTAATAAATTACTATAGGCGATGTCTGTGTGCGTGTGCGTTGCACTGTCTTTCAGTCAGTCAATCAGTCATTCAGTCAGTCAGTCAGGCAGTGATGAGCGGTATTAAATATGCGGAGCCCCCTTTCAATATGTGGTTAATCCGGCAATGATCGGGAATATCTAAGTACTTATTACATTGGTAGGTATACAACTTAGGTCTAATTTTATTGAGATTACTGCTGGTGCTGTTATTTACAATCAGTTGTTATTATGTCGCATACGTATAAACTAATGATGCTTGCAGCATCTAGTGGAATGTGGATGCTAGTAAGATAGTAGGAGATAGTAGTTACAATGTAATAACTAAGTAGTGTTAAATGTAGTAATTAGTATAGGAATAGTAGATACAATATTCTATTAATAGAACAATCAAGAATTTGTTATCCTAATCTTTGACACACAGCTTACTTTTCCGAGTTATGCAAGTTTTTAATTTAAGCAATTCAATATCAAGCTTCATGGTTAAGGAAAAGATCGCGAGGAAACCGTGCATGCCTGAAAATTCTCTATAGATAATGTTCTCAAAGGGGACCAATCCGCTTGGCGACTTTGACCGTAAACCTAAGACGTTATCTTTCTCAGAGGACACCTGTGTCCTGTAGTGGGCCGCATTGGGTTTATTTCGATTAAAAAACAACTGTGAGAGTTCTGTGTTTCCTCTGTTTTATTTTTAAAACAAGAGTGAATAGGCAAGCGCGTACCATCTTAGGCCACATCTGCAATATCCGTCAGGTGAGATTTCGGTCAGGCGCTAGTACCAATAAAAAATTTATGTTTTGTATAGGTGTGATGTGATGTTATATAATTAATATTTTAGAAAAACCATTGCAAGAAAAATAAATTAATAGATAGCTTAAATGTTCTTATGTATGCGTGCGTGCAATCGTGAATGCGTGTTTGTGTGTATAAGGAATAATAGAATATAGATATGACGAGGTTCAAAATATTTCGTGATCTCAAATATTATATGGTTTCCTATGGAGATAACTTACTACTAGGTAGGTACTTTAAGACCTACTCTAATCAGAGTAGGTGCAAGCTAGAGAAGGTGAACACCGCTTGAAAATGACGAGTTATCTTTCATTTCTTTTATAGGTTAGATCAAAATAATATATTAAACGTCTATTCTGCGACGTTTGATTGATTGTGCACTTTGGTCACATGGTTATATTTTATTAATGTGATTTGGTTCCAAGAAAAAAGTAGAATAAGTGAGATTAGAGTTTTAATATTTAATATAATCTTTGCTGCCAATCAAGTACATTAGTGTCGAAATAGAAAAGGTATCGTGTTTTGCCTTAGTAATTAATCATTTTACTTATGAAACACTACCAAAACTGACGCAGAGCAAGATAATACATACAGCTGAGCTGGATACTCACTCGCTCGATGCATTCTCAATTTGACCGTGACGAAATAAAAAAACAATAGATTCAGTATGTATTTTTTTAATTAACAATAAAATTATCATTATCTATCTTTGCTTATATACAAGTTACAAGTAAGTAAAGTAACTAAATATATAACATTTACAATAACATATATGAACAAATGCGTTACAAATTCTTCGAATAAGTAAATAATGCACTTGATGTGACAAACCATATATATATCAGCTTTCCTTTTTAATCATAACATATTCAAATATTGGAACGTTTTATAAAACATTGAACTCAATCGAAAGTTAAATAGAGACACAAAAGACAAAAATCCCTCCTGCTGGATTTGGAACGCCCTACAAAAGACCCATTTTCAGCAGTGGACGTCAATCGGTTGATTTGATGATGATGACGAAGAGTTTAAAAAGTTTTAGCATTCAACTATATGTTTAATATAAAACAAGCCGATACGGCAAACTTCGTCCTGCCCGGAAGAGCGCGAATACGACAGCGCCACCTACCGGCTTGAATTGTGTTTTCAAACCATCCGGTATCCCATTGAAATTCACATAAATTCTAATTTTTGTTACTTGTCGTATCATGGACACAAGTCTTTTTTTTACTCGTTAACGATAATAAAAACAAACGTTTAATATAGAAAATTTGATTTTATTGTTTGTTTTTATTTATCTTATCGCACTTATTTTGATTTTTATACGTCCTAGCATACTTTAGACTGAAAAGTACTGAAAAGATTGTTTACATTACAAGACTATTTATAGAAAAACGGGGTCGAAATCGGTCCAGCCTATTGGGAGGAGTTAGGTGACAAACACGTCCTTAGGTGAATTATATTTATTAAGACAATAATAGCCTGCCTCCGCCACGACATTTGTGTGTTCCATGTTTTACGGATAAACAAAAATCTTATAACTGGATCCGGACATTGGGGACCATCCATAAATTACGACACACGTTAAGGGTGAGGGAGGGGGTCAACGAAGTGTGATATTGTGTGACAAGAGTGGTGGGAGGGGTGCTAAATTTCGTGACATCACATTTCCAAATCTACGTATTAAAACACGAACTTGCACTATTGACGAAATACACAAAACATTTGCAATCTTATGTTTAAACGAATGGACCGTATAAACATAAGATTCAATATATATAGAAATCAAGATGATTAAGTTTTCTATCTATCTATATATATAAAAGAGAAAGTGTGTGGGTATGTTCCGTATAAGCTCCGAAACGGCTGGACCGATTTCAATGTAACTTTCAGGGAATCTCCGGATTAACTTGGCGAGTAATCCTGTAAAGTTAGGTGACGATCGGAGCATTCCTATTTTTGAACTATCAAACTGTCAAATACAGCTTTTATTTACTATGATGATATTCTATTGTTGGGTGTTCATGGGTGTAGATAATGATCTTCACCCGCTCGAGAAGAGAATAGAAGAGAATGAATACCGAGATAAATAAATGATTTAATATATTATGAGACTTAAATTAAAAATTTAATGATGTAAGTTTATTATTTAAATAAAATAAAGCAAAATCTAGCCCGGCGAAGCGGGCTGGGTACGCTAGTATTTAATAAAGTAACTTTTTTGAATTCTTTATTTCTTGAAATGTTTGCCTTGATGTTCATGTTTATTAAAAAATAATTTAAAAGGATATAAAAATAATTTCGGAACTGCTCCCTAGAGAGGGCGGAGTCTCACAAATGTGACCAGCTGTGACAAAGACGGGGGAGGATTCAAAATTCGTGTGACGCAATTTATGGATGGCCCCTTGTTAGAGAAAATACAAAATATTACATTCTAACATGGAACTTTCCCGCTTTCGTGACGTATTTAACGCCCTTAAAGGGTTTATACTTAGCGCCGTACATGTCGAGCCGGCTTACTCGCAGCCCACTGACGGCTAGCTGAGGGATGGTGAAGTGCACGTTAATGCTTGGGTTCGCTCCGGTGGTATCTGCACCAGACGCTACCGATACCTAGAACAAGTTATACAATAAAAAATCGCGTATGAAAACAAACTTCTGAAGCACCCCTTGTGGGTTATGAACCACAACAGCACTGTCATTGGCATTCATAATGTCCTCCAATATGTGATATAAGTTATTTTTACCTATATTTTTTTAATTAAGAATTATTTTCTACGTTTACTTATTCGATCGCGTGGAAGTTAACTACTATGTATATGGTATCGTAAAATATCGTAAAAGTTTCGTAGTTCCAAGTATTGTAACTAGATGGCGCTCTGTCGATACCATAAAGATCTTAGTTAACTTTTGATAGATCGAATAAGGAACTCGGTAGTCTTGTTTTACTATTGTCTCCTATTGTCATTCGTATGCATTCATAATAGAACTTACACTTCCTCTGATGTTTGGCAGCTTGGGTAACTCGATCCGGCCGACGTCCCATAGCAACACCTTGCTGACCGGGTCGTATGAATACTTGCCCTGGTTCGCCGTTAGTGAGCAATTCAGAACGCACTTTGGCATGCAGATCTCTAGTGCTACATCTGTGAAAAAATGTATCCTTCTTTAGAGCGTGACTTGACAGGATCCAATTCAAGTTCATTCCAATTCAGTTCCAGTTTCTATTACAGGATTTATTAGTGGACGAAAAATTATTTAATAGTAGCAATGAATACAGTGTTTTACTCAGTATTTGGCATATTTTAATTACCGAGTTATTATGAGTTTTAAAAGCAGAGTTATTTGGTTAAGCACGAACCAGATAGAATGGTACTTGCACTCGCACTAGCGACCTTTATACGAGACGTACTAAACTTGTATAAAGGACACTTTCTTCTTGTATACGAGACGTACTGAAATTGCATAGAAGACACTTGTGCGTTTTATTCACGACACGTACTGATCTTTTATAAACTACGCTTGCAATATGTATACGACACGTATTAAACTTGCATAAAAGACACTTTCGACCTATATGCCAGACCTACTAAAGTTACACAAACGATCCTTACGACCTGCATACGAGACGTACTCCATAAAAGACACATCTTTTATGGAGTACGTCTCGTATGCAGGTCATATTATTACTATACAATTGATGAATTTTTTAATGACAAGGTTGCTTGGAAGCATCCGGCTCCGCTTTCAGCTCTCACAAGATAGAAAAATGAATGTTAAAATGCAAAATGTAAATTGTTGATGTTGGAAAAGAGCAACTGCTGAGTTTCTTGCCGGCTTCTTCTCGGTAGAATCTGCCTTCCGAACCGGTGGTAGAATCACTACTAACAGACAGACTTGACGTTGCAAAAGTGCTTATATTAGGCCTACTTGAAATAAATGAATTTTGAATTTTGAATTTTGGAGTAGCATATACTTACGATGTGTATATGAGACGTAAAAAACTGTCATAAAAGACACTTGCTACCTGTATACAAGACGTACTAAAATTGTATAAAAGACACTTGCTTCTTGTACACGAGACGTACTAAACTTGCATAAAAGACACTTGCATTCTTTATACGACACGTACTAAACTTGCACAGTATACACTTGCTACCTGTATACGAGACGTACTGAACTTGCATAAACTACGCTTGCGATATGAATACAACACGTACTAAACTCATATAAAAGACACTTTCGGCCTATATGCCAAAAGTACAAAACCTTCATAAACGACACTTGCTTTTTGTATATGAGACGTACGAAACTTGCATAAAAGACACTATCTACCTGTATACAAGACGTACTAAACTTGCATAAAATACACTTTCGTCCTGCATACGACACGTACTAAATTTGAATAAAACACACTTGCTTTCTGTATACGAAACGTACTAAACTTGCATAAACTACACTTGCGGTATGTATACGACACGTACCCTACTTGAATAAAACACACTTACTTTCTGTATAGGAAACGAACTAAACTTGCATAAAAGACACTTGCTTCTTGCAAAGGAAACGTACTAAACTTGCATAAAATACACTTTCGTCCTTTATGCCAGACGTACTAAACTTTC
Organism: Pararge aegeria; assembly: GCF_905163445.1. Classification (NCBI taxonomy): domain Eukaryota; kingdom Metazoa; phylum Arthropoda; class Insecta; order Lepidoptera; family Nymphalidae; genus Pararge; species Pararge aegeria. The sequence goes on from NC_053183.1 coordinate 8,811,078, forward strand.
ATAAAAGACACTTTCTTCTTGTATACGAGACGTAATAAACTTGCACAAAACACACTTAAAGCGGAAGCAGAGTGACCGCTCGCTCCGCAGCCCGGGTTACAATGATTGTATAAACCAGTTCTTGCTTCTCTAAGATCTGAAAACCTTAACCGAGTAACTCGGCCGAGTACACGGTTTGGCGACAATGAAACCGAGGAAACTCGGTATTCAGTTACTAGGTGAAACATGTGATCGGTACATGTAACTAAAAAAGTGGAGTTTTGATGGTGTGTTCAGACTATGCTAGTTACATATTTTCTGATATATATTTTCCACCTTATCAAATTGTCCACAAATCCGTTTATCCACTAGTACATATGTAGCTGTTTTGTTGGAACAATATTTATTTATTTTGTTTATTCTCTTTATCTATACACACTAAAGAAAATTTAAGAAAAATAGAAACACAAAAATGGAAGTAGAATACAAAGGCGTCCTTCTTGCTTAGCTACTTGAAAATAAAGAAATTACAGAAATGAATTACAAAAAAATTACTTTCTAAAACTCGTCCCATAGTTTGCTTCGGTCCTACAGTCAGATCTAGTCTTCCCTGGTCTCCGTTCGACCTCAGTGTAAGGTTGTGTCTTACATACATTGGAATGGCCACCACACTCTGTGACCCGATATGGTATGACATCAATCGGAAGCTACCGTCCGGTGGTATAAAAGATAATATTCGTTCAGACTGAAAAAAAAAATATTATTAACTGCAATTTGGATAGATGATTGAAAATAACTTCACTTAAGAGAAATGTACTCTTTCTTACGATACGATATTTGCTTAGAAGCTAGTTAGCAGGCTAAATCGAAGAAATACCAAATCCAATTTGATTGGTCAATGTAAAATAACTGTTTTCCCAATCATAACGTTCACCGCGGAGATGGAAAAATGAAAAGAAGAATAGAGGATGGAAGGCGGGGAATGGTAAAAATATATAGTAAAATGTATAGGGTAAAAATATGGTGGTAAAGAGGGTGACCGATAAGAACTCTGTAATTGTATTTGTTAAGTTGTAATTAATAAACAATGTATTTGATTTATTAAACGTATAAAGTAATTTTAAACACTAACATGAGATTAATTTTAAAGTTGAAGTGAAACCAAAGCCTAGTGATATTGAGATATTTATACCCACTGTTAAAGGTCTAATATCTACACAATATGTTACTAGTGTCACGTTTGTTTGTTGTTTCTATGGTTTAAAAATAAAAAGTTAGTCAGTGCCACTCGTCAATGCATTAGGTTGTTTTATTATACCCAGCACTCTGATTCTGATATTTAGCCTAATTAGCGTATTGATCGTTATACTTATACATAATCATTCTTATACATAATTAACAAATTGACCAATTCCACGAAAACTACTTGAAAGATCGCCAAGCTTGCAGAAAGGTCATAAAGGTATTAAGTAGAGTATTACTATTTACCTATTCATTAAACCTACCCCGTTATTGTGTTACCTATACAAAAAAAAAAAACACTTACCTCCCAACGCTTAAATCGAACACAGGGATGAAATGAAACATCATCAAAGAGTCGGGGATTGATAAAAGTAAGCGTCAAATCTGGCATCCCACTCAGTTTAATGCAGCAATCAATCTTTAAAAAAAAAATACTTTCATTACTCAAACAATATTTAAGAGTAATAAATATTTATTCTACTCTAAGGAAACTTAGCTTGTTAATTTGTTTAACCGATAAACTAAATCTTTAACTCGCATCGTAGTCATCACTCATATGAAAACAGAAATTTAAAGTGAACTCAGTCGCAAGCAGTCACTAGTGATTTTGCGGAAAATAAAAGAGGTTATAGCGGTCTCCCTTCCGAGGATACCGATTTCGTACCCCAGTACCTATAACTATACGGAGTTCCATACGTTTGAAGAAACTAAATATGCTTTACTAATATGGTCACCATAATGTTATCAAACAACATGGAAGACTACCAATCTGCACTTGTCTAGCACAGAGGACTATGGCAAAAACCCTTCTCACAATGAGCGACCTGTGATAATCATTATCGACGATTGTTGATAATGATTTCTGGTCCTATTATAAAATAATAATAGGAATATATTATCCTGCTAAGAGCAGCAATACGTTTGTTGTAATCGTGTTTCTATCAGCATGCACTATATTTGTCAGTTATTATATTAAAAGAGTGCACACAACCGCGGAATTTATGGTAGGCAGGTTGTAGAATCTAACTTCCGAATTGGTAATGGTAGTTTAGTAGAGATACAAAAAAAACCGACAAGCTTGAAGATCTCTAAGTTATATTAAGCCTACTTGAAATAATACTTATTAGGTTATTTATGGAAAAGAGCAACTGCTGAGTTTCTTGCCGGCTTCTTCTCGGTAGAATCTGCCTTCCGAAACCGGTGGTAGAGTCACTACAAACAGACAGACTTGACGTTTCAAAAGTGCTCATATTAGGCCTACTTGAAATAAATGAATTTTGAATTTGGATTTTTTTTTAGTTTCTTAAAATAAGAGAAATAATTAACAAAACTCACATATCCCTGGATTTCAGCAGAAACAGTTGCGCCGCTTTTGTCTATAATAGCGTCGACTTCTTCAATAACATCGAAATATGCTTCGTTATTTGCATATTTAACACCAGACCGCCGCCATGGGACATTTGACAGTTGACCAGAAGGTAATATCGACGAAACACTAAAAAATAAATAGGTATATATATAAATAAAATAGGTTCTCTTCTTACCACATGACCAATAGGTGTGAAGTCTCATGTGTCACTTAATAAATTTATAAAAAATACTAGTTGTTGCCCGCGACTTCGTCTGCTTTTGATTTTGTTTTTTGATGTGGCATTAAATGGCCCTTTGTATCCTACTTTTTAAGTTTATTTTTGTTGTGTCCATTGTTTTTTTTTTTTTTACTATTTGTAGTTTACAAATAAAGTGTATAAATAAAAAATAAATAAATAAAAAAATAAATTCAGTTGTAGATCTAAAAAAAATTAAGTATTCAGTGTCGCTAAGCCTTAAATGATCGTCAAACACTCATCTCCTCTCCCAAATGAACCAAGCTTAATGTCAGGATAAAAAGTATCCTATATTACTTCTTACACTTCCAAGAATATGTGTACAAAGTTTCATGAGGATCGGTTAAGTAGCTTTTGCGTGAAAGCGTAACAAACAAACTTACATTGACATTTATAATATTAGTAGGGATTATAGTTGCATTGCAGCATAGCTCACTCAAAATTTGTGAGCCTTGAAATTAATTTGAATACATACTTTGATTTTCCAGTCACTGTATTGGCAATCGTCCTCAATATGTTGGGAGGTTTGATTAATTCTTTCAATATATTGCTTTCCGTTGCCAGAGGGAAGCCATTGTCTAACATTTCATCTAACAACTGAAATTATTGCATTCATCTATTAGAAACTATAGGCTTCATTATTAATAAGGCTGGCCACACATACTAAATTATTTAAACTAAAAAAACTGGAGCTTCATATCAATTGATCCAAGCAGCACTTTCAGATACAGACAATTTCTTAGCTGTGCCTAGAATGAGGCACTTTTGAGCTAGATTTATTAAAACTTAGTAAATTCTACTCAAGCAATATAAGCCAAAGTGTGGCCAGCCTAAAAAATGTAAGAATACATTCATGTATTTCAACATAAATTTTTGAGTACTAGAGATAAGATTTTTGATACCCACCTCATAAACAACTACATAATTTTCCTTTATAATGGTTTCAGTACAGTCTGAAAAATAATCCTGAAAAAATTTAAATAATTGTAGTTAAAAAACTCTATTCTTGAGCAATAGGACATTATTTAGATTCAATTTCTTATATTAAATCACAATGGAATAATATATGGCATTAACATGACTAAGACATTTTTAAATGCTAAGAACTTTCTAATATCAAGAACCACATAATTCATAATTCCATCACCTGCAAAAATGATGTCTGAAGTTAAATAACATAGTTATAAACAATAAAAATATCTGCAACAATACTGGCAACATGAACCGCAACCAACTTTAACCAAAGAGTAAAAGATCACTTCAAATTCTAACAGGGAAAATTTACATAAACATTTGTTGAGTCAAAATCTTCCGAGATTTCCAAAATCATTGGACAGGCTGCTGCCAATTTTGGTAGTACATTGGCACTAATAATGTCCAATAGACTTGTACGTCACTTATGGTTCTTTAAATATGGACAAAATTTCAGCTGTCATTTGTACATATCCCAATTTTTTTATATTATCATTTCTATCAGCCGATAGCAGATAAATAATACAAAACTGTGGACTGCTATAATTGGCAGCCATTCCATTGAGTTAGTTAAAATTAGAAGTCAGTTCATAGGTTGGACAATCTGCTGACCTGCTGCCTGAGTGGCAAAACTTGATGTTTCCAAAGTGCTTAAAACTAGGCCCTCTCGTAAATAAATGAATTTTGATTTTGTAGTTTTTGAAAATATTTAGCTCAAGATTTACCTGGAATGTATCAACCACTCTGTGCAAGAACTCTATCACAAATAATGGGGCCACTTCTTGCTTACTGACTGCTACAAGAGCTACCCCACCTCTCTGTATAGAAATCAAATAGTGATGAGGTGCAGCCAGCACTGGAGGAACATCCTAAAAGAAAATAATATAATTATTCTAATATAATATTTACTCAGTTTTTGTATGTTGACCATCCCCTTTAATTACAGTAATAACTATTAGCACAGAAGTAAGTAATTTTCTGTCTGTTCTTTGCTGAATTTCTAACCCTATCTCTGAAAGATTAGCTCATTATGTGAAACAATATTATCTGTGTACAAGAGAAAATACAAAAAGCAAGTCTTTTTAAGACCATAATATATAAAATATTACTAATACTCCACACTACTGTTTGTGTTCTTGCTATTGTAGCTTGAGCTAAGTAAGGAAAAGTCTCTTCAAATGGTTATACAAGTAATATAAAATGCAACCAAATCATCACCACACAGTATTTTCCACTATACTGCCACTGCAAAATTACTGTGTCTCCAAGCCACAGTACAAAGGGCCATATAGAAAGTAAGAAGTATTTTACTATCCCAACACAAACATATACAGAAGTTCGCTAGGTATTGCCATAGGCATGCAAATGGTACAAATATATGAATGCCACTTAAACAAACTAGGCAAAAGTTGGTGTGCAGGTTGAATAATATTTTCTATACTTACATATGGAGATGCTCTCTGGGCTTCTAAATAATAGTCACATACTGATCGAGGTATAACACTCCTCCAGTGTTTCTCAAGAAACACATCACTGTAAAATTTAAAAAGAAAATATCAAATTAGTAAAAAATTGAAGTTTCTCCTTTGCTATATATATATATATATATAAGAAGTAGACTTACTTACCCGGAAGGATTTATAATAAATAAACTGTGTATCATTTTGCACTGCAACTTCTGATACAAAACTTCAAATTAAAATACAACGATTTCGAGAAGCTATAACTGTAGGTATTGGCATGAAATTAAGAAACAGCTACATGTAGTGCATTATCATTTTTATATAAGAACTATCCTTATTTAACTATAAATCATTAATTTATGGAAGAAAATTTGTTAAATATATTAAGATGATATTTGCCAACAAAATCAAAGCTGTTGCCCAAGATCTGTCAGTTGTTTTTTTTTTTATCAAAGTTACGGCCATAGATACAAGTCTTTTTAGTTCTTTAACTTACAACAGACTTAATTAATTATCATTTTCCTTTGGTTAAGATTATTCAAAGAAGCTATAAAATAACGAAATTAAACCACAGCATTAGAAATAAAATCAAATATAATTTTAAATAATTTTGATGGCCGATTGGCGCAGTGGGCAGCGACTTTGCTTTCTGAGTCCAGGCCGTGGGTTCGATTCCCACAACTGGAAAATGTTTATGTGATGATAAATTCTGCCTGAGTTGAGTTGGTTTTAAATTCAGTATTAATTCAATAACCTACGTGTTTAATTTGACAAATAATCATGTAAAACTAATCCTATAAAAATTGAAACAGCCGAATGAACATTGTTAGAGTGGGTATTATTATTTATTTGACGATTCTTTTTGAATATATTATATTTCTCGACATTCCTGGTGCAATAGTGAACTCTGTGGCTTTAAGTGGGAGGTCCCGTGCTCGATCCTGCCCAGACCAATTTGGGAACTTATAACTTCTGAATATTCTGTGGTCGAGTCTGATGGGTCGGCTTCGGCTTGTTACCACCGTACCGACAACATCGTGCCGCTGAGCGATTTAACGTTCCGGTACGATGTCGCGTAGAAACCGATTAGTGATATAAATAAATAAATCCATAGTAGACCACCAGTTGAGATTGCAGTCAAGGGGTAACTTGTAGTGGAATAAAAAAATTCAAAACAAGAAAACTCAAATATAATATATATAAATCCGATTTTGATAAAATTTTGTTCAGAAATCTATGAAAGTAAATACCATTGGATCCCTGAGAATAAATTTAAACTTTATTAAGATTTTCAGATAACCACACACAATTTTCCCACACCCATGGATATGTGGATTGATGTCTTTAGGTCTACAGCCTTTACCCCTTCTCATTGTGGGTCATGTATTGGGCAAGTAGTGGATATGAAACACATTTTTAGAATTCTCACTTAGTTAGGCAGTGACCCTTTTTGTTTACTAGCCAAATTAATTCAAAAATATATTTTCTCCATTTTCATGATTAAAGAAATTTTTCCATCACCTCCGTAGGAACAGCATGGTGCTTTTCTAAAACCTCTTGGCTCTTGTTATCCAAGGATGCTTGAGCCTGTTGTGTGACTGACTGGGTTGGTGATGATGGTATATAGGCCTTTAACACAATGGTAGCTGTAGCACTATCATACATACAAACCCAATTAAGAAGTAATTATTAATGCATTTGATAAAAATTACATATCTGTAAATTAGTGCACCAATTAATTGAAATTGTGAGGATGTTTATTATTGAATCTACACAGTTGAAACCCTCTATTCCCATTTTATACTAGTAGAACCATTATTTAAACCTCAATCTTGATTTATAACAAAGTCATTAAATCTCAGATAAAATTTTAATACTTCCATTATAGCGAGAGTATTTTAAGAAATATAATAATATTTCTGAATTACCATCCCAAATTAATAAACAATGTGTTTCTCAGCATAAATGTTTTGAATAAAAGACTGAAATAATATAATAAATACTAATGAAGTTAATTAATTATAAATTGAGTCAATATGCTAATTTTCAGGGTGTGTTCTTATCAGAAATTGCCAAGGATTTGCCTTATCATAAAAGTACAGAATAATAAATAAAACACAGAACTTTTCTTACATTTTTATTTTGTCCTTACATGTATAAAACCTTTTAACGGTTGGATTTAGCCACACGTTCCAGCTCGTCCTTCTTCTTAATAGCGTAAGAGTTAGATGAACCCTTAGCAGCATTAATAAGTTCGTCAGCAACACACTCGGCAATTGTCTTAATGTTCCTGAAGGCAGCTTCACGTGCACCAGTGCACAATAGCCAAATAGCTTGATTCACTCTGCGGAGGGGTGACACATCCACAGCCTGACGACGCACTGTTCCTGCACGACCAATCCTAGTAGAGTCTTCACGAGGTCCAGAGTTAATGATGGCTGTCACAAGAACCTGCAGTGGGTTTTCACCAGTTAGAAGGTGGATGATCTCAAAAGCGTGCTTGACAATGCGAACGGCCATCAGTTTCTTGCCGTTGTTTCTTCCGTGCATCATCAGTGAGTTAGTCAGACGCTCAACGATAGGGCACTGCGCTTTACGGAAACGTTTGTGGGCATACCTACCTGCAGAGTGGGGCAGGTATTTGGCATACTTCTCCTTCACAGAAATATAATCTTGAAGAGACATATCGGACACCTGAACATCATAACAGCTCCACCTTCCGAATAATTTGATTTCTGGAATGTCAGCTTGCGGCAGTGGCACGGATTCTACAGCCATGCTGCCGGGATCAGCGCCATCATCATTCCAATTTTCTTCAGCCATTATGGTTCACCTAAAAAATAAATATTACTTACATTAGCACTAGTCACCAATTAAACCATAGGATTTAGTACCTATTTATAGTAAGATAAACACTCGAATTAAATCATAAAGTTTCTAACCTAGGCACGTTAACCTCGTGTTGTCAAAAGAACACAAGAAAAAGGAAGTTGGCATCGCCTAATATTTTGAAGTTGGCATTATAAGAATGTTGCTAGTTGAAATGGAGTTTTCTACCATTTGTATGTATTGCTTAATGTTTTGTTGTTGCGGTTGCGAACGGTCAATTTACAAGCGAATATTTTTTAATGAAATAGTGGCAAGCTACTAAAATTAAGACTTTTTTCTAGATAAGACACACGGATACAATTCGAAGCTTACGAAATAAATACTATCAAAATATCTCTTATTGCCACTGACCACCCTGACTAGGTTTAATATGTTTTCTTTATAATAGGCGGCTCTGAGTTCTAGTAGTAAACCGGGAAAACCTCAGCGGAAAACGAATTTAATTCACAAATTTATTAATAATAGGGTAGTGAAAGAGGATACAAACACTAGTTCTTAATTGAAGGATTTATTCAGAAAATATTGATTATGTTTTGTCTAATTTAGGATGATAATTTTGACAGCAAATAGTAGGGATGAGATTTTGTATAATCCATAATGAACCTATTCGATTATCAATACAATATTCTTTTTACAAAACTTGGAATCGATAGTTGCATGGTAAGATTATAATTTATGATAAAAAACATTTATTTTTCGCTTACCATCATCTTATTCCTGAAAGCTTCATGAGAGCTGGTATATCTGTGGTGGTCGATCTTAATTAAATTATTTCAATCTACGGATTAAAAATTCTACACGACTGGAAATATTCATTTACAATTATTTATAATTATTTTAAAGCAGAATATTTTGATTCATATGTAACAGTATATTTATACAAAAAAATTGCAAGTAACTTTTTTATTTGTATTATTATTTATATTAGTTAAATAATAAAATAGTTAAATATATGATAGCCTAGTGGGTATGGCTTCGGCCTTCCTTTCGTGAAGACAGAGTTCGAGCCCCGGCACGCACCACTGACTTTTTGAAGTTACATACGTTTTTAATAAAAGAAATTTAAATATCACTTGCTGTAAACGGTGAAGTAAAACATCGTGAGAAAACCTGCATGCCTGAGAGTTCTTCATAATATTATAAAGGGCGTGTGAAGTCTACCAATCCGCACTTGGTCAGCGTGGTAGACTACGGCCTAAACCCTTCTAATTCTCTAAGGAGACGTGGGCTCTGTAGTGGGTCGGTAATCGGTTGACGATGTAATAAAATAATGTTATTTGAATATTCGTTTATTTACACAACCGATTTTCGATAGATTTCGTTATGCGTGGCATACACTAAATTGGCGGTACCCATCAATGAAGTACGACATTGTGTATTATATTTAAATTTTACCCGAAAAAAATTAAACTTGACCCCCCCAAATTAGACAAAGCATAGCCTAGAATTGCAGCTGAGTCCACATATTATTAGGGTCAAAACTTTAGAAAAAAAAAATAGGTTTTTATTTTATTTATCTTTCGACCATGTTGCATGCGCGGCACAGAAAAAAGGAATTTGTGAAAAATTTATAGCGACCGATGATATTCCCTTACATGGGATTTAAACCCTACGAATTTAGGTTGAGGCGTCCCACAGCGTCGCAGCTCTTAAAAGCCGAATTATCATAGCCTGATTATGATTATTTCCAGAAAAAGTCCTTACAATATTTTTGTCTACTTTTTCAAAAATAAAAATCAAAATCATAATTATTCAAAGCGGCCCGAAATTATATACTTGGCGCGGTCCATCCCAGTGACTCCCGTGCCTCGGAAAGGACACAAGCAGTTGGTCCTGGCTAATACCAGCGAGCACATGGTAATACATATAACTAAAGGCTGGCTTACACGTACTTGGTCTTTTTAGATATCAGCTGGTTAGTGGATTTGTCAATGTTTAAATTAAATTTAACATTCCATATCCAAATGAAAATTAAAATAACCCTGAAGGGGGAAATATACAGATAGAATAGGCTATTTCAACATTGTTTTATTAATAAAATAATAATCTTAAACCTCTCCAACATTTTATAAAAGTAAAAATAGTAAAAAAAATATCCATTCTTGCTAATACTAATTTAAATTTTTTTTTTTTAAATAAAATTTCTTAATATAATAGCTTATACATGAATGCGAGTCTCATTGCTGCCAACTACATCTGTGAATGGGCAGCTTGTTTTAGTCACGTTGGGATGCAACTGAGCATCCCATGAAAAATATTTTTATTTACATGTTAATAAAGAGCTTTACAGATTATGATTTTGGTTTCGATTTACTATTCATTATGCCATGGCTATTTGTATCATCTTTTCAATAGAGGTAATTTTCTCTCTAGGTTTGCCATTCTTTTTACCTTGCTCAATCTCAAATTTATCAATTTTCGTCCAGCCCTGCCAATCTACAACTGGATTATTATTTTTTAATATATTTTTGCTTATTTCTTCGAAACCACCTCTGGAATAGTCGTGGTTATTTTTTTGTAAATCTTCACATATTACTTTAGCTACTTGGAAAGCATTACCCATGGTGTGCAATATCACGCCCACAGGACCGGTGCCTAGCCACCCAGCAACATAGAGCTTTGCTAAATCTTCACTCTCACTTTCTATAACACGTCCTTTATCATTTATAACTAAACCATTTGAAAAATTTAAGCCTTTATCAACCTGCACGCTTTTATATCCAATGCTACGAAATGCAAGGCTGCATTTTAAAATTTCTATATCACCTGTAGGCACACATTTGAGTTCTTCCATTTTATCACCAATTAATTTATTACATGCGAGTTCTATGCCACACAAATGCTTTTGATCATCAACTAAAAATTTATGGGGGCTCCTAAAGAAAATAGGCTTAAAAAACTTGTGAACATTTTCAGCTGGTTGTTCTTTTAAACTGTCACTCAACGATTTTAACATAAGCTCAGTCAATCTCTTTCTAGGTCTTGCTAAATTACTGACAACATCAGCTACACCAACAAAATCATCCTCTCTCCAAATAGTATTACAATTTTTTATTTTTATCTGTTCTCTCAGCTCTTTGATTGTAAATGCTACATTTAACGGTCCTCTTCTTCCAACAAGATACAATTCCCTTATTTTTGACTCAGCTAGTTTTTGTAATGCATGTTCTGTTATATCTGTTTTTTTCAATTCATCTATGGGTGACAATAGTATTCTAGCTACATCCAAAGCAACATTTCCTTGGCCTAGAATTGCAGCTATGGATCCAGATAAATCCACCTGAAATATACCATTATTTTTCGAAGTATTAATCAAAGATGTATTATACAAAGGTTGGTTTTAGTCATGGACAATGGACCATTTAGGCAGCACCTGCTTAAAAAACCTGCAATAAAGCTTGGTAATGTTTTTCTTTTTTCTGGTTTGCTCTACAAATAGGTACTACAAATACTACATATATTCAGGCCAAATTTTTCTATAACCAAAATAAATTATAACCTACATTACTCATGGAGGACTTGGTTTTCTATAGATAACTTTGTAACTTATAGAAATGGTTTAATATTTTTTGACTTTATCTATTACACATACACTAAGAAACATTCAAGCAAAAAATCTTCTCTTAAGTCATTAAGATCATTATTATGGCTAAATAGACATAAAAATGTTTTTTTTTGTACTTTTTTAAAATCATTTAATACCTGTAGATCTCTATCCCTAGGATGACCATTATACCACCCTACAAAATTTCTAGCTGCTATAACATTTTCCGCATCTTCATTTTCTATGTTTAGTGTTTTATCTTCTTCTGCACCATAGGTCTGAAATAAGTTAGTCAGTAAATCCATCAACTTTATACTTATTCATAGTTTTATGCAATAATTTTTAGAAATTAAGATATTTGTGTGTTGGTGCTTAAATGAATGGATTCAAATTAAGAAACAATTTTTTTATTTGATAACATATTCCAAATGGAACCATACATACCAATAAAACAGCATTGTAATGTTGCCTTAGCTGATTCAAGCTTAAATCTCTGCCTAGTGTTATGTTGCCATAAAAATTTATGTTTTGTTGTTGGGCTAGTTTTGTAAATTGATTAATCACATTTTTAACTTCAGGATGATCTGGAGCAACACCATATCTATAAAATTAATAGTTCTTCATTAAAAACTCAAACAGTAAAGGTTAACAGTATGGCAATGGTAAAAACTTATAGTTAACAGTCTAATTGCAACAAGACAGTTGTTTGTTTTGGTTCAAGATATCAATGCAAGCAATGCTGATCCACATGTGTGAGAATACAACTTTGGTGGTTTGAATTAAGTTTAAGCTCTCATAACTTAATTTAATAACAGTTGCAGTATCTATATTTTGAAGTTATCATTTACAGTGACAGTCAAGCTGTACTAAAGGACCTTGGTAGGAAGGAAACCACTTCTTCCCTGGTGAAAGAATGTAAAAACACATTAAATTCACTAGCTGAGTTTACAAAAGTGTCGATTGCCTGGGTTCCTGGCCATAAAGGAAATGGGGGCAACGAAAAAGCAGATGAGCTAGCAAGAATGGGCGCAAGCATCCAATTTTACGGGCCTGAGCCTTGTTTACCCATTCCATAAAACATCACAAAAAGAGTGATAGAAGGCATCACGGAAAGAGAATCGAATGCAAGATGGAAAAATTCAACACAATACAGGCAATCGAAATTGTTTCTGAAGTCATTCGACAAGAAGAAGACAAAACAACTAATGTCACGGAGCAGAACCAATATAGCACTGGTAGCAGGCATAACCACAGGACATTGCCTGTTAAATAGACACCTAACTGTAATGAGAATTGCAGAAGATCCATCCTGTCCAGAGTGTGGCGAGATGAAAACCAGTTTTCATTTCATAGCTGAGTGCCCCATGTACGCGATGGTAAGATGGGAACTACAAGGTAAGGACAGTTTTAGTGTAGAAGACCTAGCAAACCTCTCTATAGGGGATATCCTGAGGTTCACAAAAGAGACTGGTAGGTTTCAGGGGGGGATGCTGCCGGGACACCAGTAAACCTGTGTCTCAACATGGGGAATAGGGTGGAATAGTCCTTACAGAGGAATGACACACACCGTCTGGCAATGGCAGGTGTCCCCTCTATAAATAATAATAAAAATCTATAGATTAGTGTGACAGTGACAGTGATCAATAATATGTGATAAGGCTACCTTTTGTATGCTACATTTTTAAGTTTTTGCTTTTTTTTGGATGTCCTTAAGTTAACATTTGCATAAATGAATACAGTATGATCACCTAGCAGGCTAAAGCAGAATTTATCTAATATTTGTGAATTTATTTATTTATAGTGTTAGGTCCTACAACCTCCATTGGAAAAGTGGTTGGTCTAGGCTACATATTCCTGTCGCCCATGTGTGAAAAACTGTTGGCATGGCTCAGCCACCAGGCAACTGGTTGGTTGATATGAGCCTGACATAACCAATCACTGTGGCATTGTGATATCCATGAGGAATTCCCCGCAAAAAAAAACTCCATATTACTCTTGCTTATTAGAGAGGAGAATTTGCTGCTGAATTTGTGTGACAATAATAAAATAAGTCTAATGATGATGATTTTTGAGACAAATATGCAAATTTCATGTAAAAATACTGTACTGTTAAAATCATTAGGGTTCATCAGCTACATACAATCAGAAAAAAGTCTGCTTGTAGTTGTTAGGGACTCTTAAACTGGTTCAGAAGATAGATTCCACTACATATAACTAGTATAAGAGTTATGATGTACTATGCAGTGTGCAGTGCACAATCACAAGCAATTGAATGTTTATGTAGTAATATTAGTCAATAAATACTTTTTTTATTAAATCTTGGTGTAATATTGTATATAACAAAAAGCTAATTTACCCATAGAACGCTATAATACCTTACTAATCCAAATGGAACAGGAAGTTTTTCTATTATATCAATTATAACAGAGTCAAGTTTTTTGTTCAGATGCGTAGCTGCATAGAAGCCGGCCGGGCCTGCACCCACAACACAGACTCGTGGCACGTTTTTAGAAGATGAAAACAAACGCCTGATCATTTTAAATGTATCCAGAGTTACGGTTTTCCGAGTGAAATTTAACTTAAACAAGTGCATGACATCGATGGCGAATATTGTCGGTGAAAATCTAATTAAAATCCAAAAACTTTTTTATGTATAAAGTCGGCTAAATAGTATCACTTTACACATCTTTATCTCTTTAATATCTCTTTATCATCTATTGAATTACAAATTAGAATCTTAAGAAACATTTCATTCGGTTTGAAATGTCAAAATCAACAACGAAACAAACTCAAAAGACGACCAACTTGAAAACTTATTGACTGTTCATCTGTGTGTGCTACGCGCAGAGGAAGGTGCAACGGCTGTAAGTTTAGGTCTTAAGGTTTTGTCAGTTGTCATCCTCCTTGGAGTAATATTGTTCTGTGGTTGTCATTTGTCAAACTAACCATAAATGTCAAAACTAAAAAACCGACCGTATTTGTTAATTTTGCTGAAATATCTAAATATTTTTTAAAACAAAACTGTTATTAAGGTTGTGAAATTTATACAACAGTTAAATAAAACTGCATTTAATTTAAAATGTCTCATGTGTCAGATATGAAAGTTTTATTTTCTAGGTTGTGTTCTATAAAAAATGGGTAAGTTCTTTGAATATTCTGATAAACCACGATTACGTTAAATTTACGTTAATTTTATGTTCTTATGGGAATTTTAGTACAATAAAAAACTATAGCTTTCCTATTGTACCTATTTATATATATTCACAATAACAAGGCATCTTACATCTTACCATTTTTTTAACAAAATAATATTCAAGTAAGTACCTCTAGTATAATGAACTACTTTACTCTCGTTTTCGCTGTGGAAGATGGAATAGGTACCCAAGTAAAGGTTTGTTGAAATAAAGAAATCACAAGATGACAATCATAACATTATATTCAAAATATTTCAGACTGCCAACATTTAAATATGGGTCGAGGAGCTTTAGTCAGAATATTGATAGACCTCCACAACCATTGCCAAAACAAAGCGTTTCACCTTTACCACCTCTCTCAGAGCCAATGCAGAATCTCCCACCTGTACTGTATGCCTCTTCTAAATCAGAAAATTATGTTACGGAAGTGACTGTTCTGGAGAATGGTCTTAGAGTAGCATCTGAGAAGAAATTTGGCCAATTTTGTACAGCTGGTGGTAAGTCCATCTACGTTTTACTAGGTGACATATTATATTGATAAGAATATTGAACCAATGAGCTGGCTGGAATTGGATGTTGTAGACATTGGTGCCAATAGTACTGTTGTACACAAATCTTTATTCTTAACTAAATTGGCATGCATGTTGTAGATATTGGAGTTAATAGTTTTGTCAACACAACACCCCTATACCCTACATTGATATGCCTTGACATTGTAAATATTTGTGCCAAATGTTATGGCACAAGGCACAAGGCTCAATACTAAACTAAATTGACATGTCTTGATGTTGAAGATATTGGTATATCATGCATAGTTATTACCTCTAGATCAAGGGTGCACAATCATGCCGATTTTGGTGTACACAAATGTCTAAGCTGAACTAAATTGACAGGTCAAAGTAGTGGTGTTCTTTTCACAATATTTCCCATGGAAAGGGACAGCCCACAAATTAGGCATATCAATTTAGTTTAGTATGAACCCTTGTGTTAAAAGACCTATGTCTTTTAACACAAGGGTTCATACTAAACTAAACTAGGTTCTTTAGACATTTGTGTACACCAAAATCGGCATGATTGTGCACCCTTGATCTAGAGGTAATAACTATGCATTGCTATCTTACCCATCATAAACATTTTGTTGAAGCATGTGAGAGTACAACTAATGGAAGCTTTATATGTATGTCATATAATAATATGTTGTAAATCGTTCCAATTTCATTAAATCGCTATAAGATAAAATCATTTCTTCTTTTTTTTCTTTTTGATCTTGTTAAACTTTTTTTTTCTATTACAGTGGTTGTTGATTCTGGCCCAAGATATGAAGTGGCGTATCCAAATGGTATTTGTCATTTTCTTGAAAAATTAAGTTTTGGTGTAAGTACACTAATTTATTTATTAATAAAACCTTTTATAGTTTTTATTCAGTCTTAAGACAATGAAGATTAAACAAAAAGTGTTTTTACAGATGTAGATTTCAGTTCTGTGTTTGTGAGATACAAGTGTCTGTTTGCAATTGGTTTCTTCCCCCCCACCAGTTTTTGAAGTCCTGTGCCACTTTACTTCAGTATAGACAGATTGACATTTTTATATTACCCTCTCAACATCTTTATCTTTTGTTTTTTTTTTCCGTTCTGTGTTTGTAATATTTCTGCCTGATTCTGTGAGTTCTTTCAAGTCCCTCTATGGTATGCTATGAGCCCTCCTAAAACTCAAAAAAGTATTCAAATAGACTTAATGCTCACAATATGGTCTGTAGTGTAAAATAGTTACTAAGCTTGACATGCTGAAAGAGAAGTGTACAGATTCATATTATTTTTGTGTAATCCTAAGTGTTATTTTACAGGCAACCCACAAATTTCCAACTCGAGATGTAATGCTACGTGAATTGGAAAGACATGGGGGTATATGTGACTGTCAAGGCTCAAGAGATACCACTGTATATGCTACCAGTGCAGATTCCAGAGGTCTGGAAGCTGTAACTCAAGTAAGACTTTCAAAATTTTCCAAATTGTATTAGAGATAAAGATTGCCCCATAAATATGTACCTATACTAATTTTCAAACAATATTTTGAAGACTCATTTGTGTAGTTTGTTTAGTGAAAAAAATCTTTAATATTCATGAAATATATTTTACACAGATTGCTCAAATATTATTTCTGTAACAAGTCAAATAAGAAATAAATGATTATGGATACTGTGTTTTATAAAAAAAAAATAGGCTAACCAATCTCATCAACCAAATAAATAGCTCAATGAAGTATTCCCATTGTAATAGCTACTAATTGCAGATATTTTTAATTTACTGTTAAATTAATAAAAACATTGTAGTCTTTTTAATTGCAGAGGAATGTACTTCACATTCCTCATCATTCAAAAAGATCATCATCATTGTCAGCTAAATTAATGTTACTACATTGCACAAACTTTTCATAGGAAAAAGGGGTATATTATTGACTATTGTGGGGTGACTGGCTCAGGTCACACTCACATACAACCATAGTTTATTAGTTTGATTCCCGGGTTTGGTCAGTTATTTTTAGATATTCGCTTAGGAAATAGTGTATGCGTGAAGTTTTAGTAATAGTAGAGTGTTTGACAGACCTTGTCCGGGATGGTACTACTGCCATGCTTATTTCTGACGAAAAACAGCATTGTTGCAAAATTGTGTTCAATCAAAAGGGTGTGGTTGTGAGTGTAATTAGAAGCACATAACTTAACACGTACGCCTCAAGTTGATAGACACATGGCAGCATGTTGTGGGATAATTTGTTAGCATGCCCTGCTAACTGTTGTCTTGTTTGTGTTTGTTTGTTTATAAGTGATGGTTTTCAACTTACCATCAGGTGGGCCATCTTCTTACTCCGTCAAATATGGTGGGTCTAAATGTTAAGTGGTATGTATGACAACAGCTCATTGACCAGGATTAGAGCAGCTATATGAGAGGAGACCTGTGCCCAGCTTAGAGTGGTTAATAAGTATATGATGTAATGTATAACTATTGTTTCTTGAAGGTGTTAGCAGAAGTGACACTGAGGCCTCAGCTCTCTACAGAGGAAATTGAATCTGCCCGCCAAGCCGTTGCATTTGAACTAGAAACCCTTTCCATGAGACCCGAACAAGAGACTATATTGATGGATATGATACATTCGGTGAGTAAACCACTGAGATAATAAGGTCGCTGTCTATTTGTGTGTTTACATAAATACTATAAATTGACTTGTAAACTTTCTAGTTAAAACTCATAGAAAAATCATATTTATAATATTAAAGATTACATAAACGATAAAAATAAGTTACAACATATGATGAGGCTCTGGAAAAAATTTCTATGTTGGAGGGTGAACTAAGCAGTGCACATAAAACTATTAATGACCTTCAGGCTCAATTAAGTAGTGCTGAAATGGTATCCACAAATAATTTATATGATGAGCTGCTTGCTTCATCCTCTACTGAACCAATGTGCATCGATCTGACTTGTGACAGCCCTTATGTCCAAAAAATGAAGCCACAACATATTCATCCATATCTAAATAGTCACAATAAATTAAAAAAATATATAAAAATTGGTAAAATTATCAAAAAAACTCAAAATTTAATTAAAAACCAGCAAGCAAGTACCAAAAACCTGGCATTAAGGAAAGAAAGGGTATTATTATTGAATAAGTTAAAAAGCTATTGTTTCTCACTTCAAAAAACAACAGCAAAATATGATACAGATGTCCAAAACTTGAATGATCAAATTAAACAGTTGGAAGATTCCTTGACAACTGTCACTTCCAAATATGAGCTGTCACAAAAGCAGATCCATGAGCAAATCCAGGCAGCTGATGAGTTGTTAGCCCTAGGAACGTATAATATGGCTCGTTTTGAGTCTTTAACAAATAAATGTCAATGTACTCATGACATACCTATATCTAGTCAAGACTGTAGTAATATATTCACTGACAATTTGGATATTTGCCCAGAGAGGTCTGGAAATGCAACACATGTTCCTGTATCCTTAAATTCTACTTTATCCGCTAAACCTAAAAAACAAAGTATAGTAATATCTGACAAAATAGGTAGAGGTTTAGGTCCTATTATGAATTGTTACCTAAACCACTCAGTGACAAATATATGTTCACCGGGGGCTAGTTTTGATTGTGTCATTAATAGCCTAAATGAAAAAAATCTAGATAGGCATACAAATGTTGTCTTATTGTTAGGGGACAGTTTCAATGTCAAAAAGCATCAGATTATAAGATGCATTGAAAAATTACTGCTTTTAAATAACAAAACTAAATGTAAGTTTGTAATGTGTGCCTTTCCTTATTGTGGCACTCTAAACTCAAAACAAAATGAACATATTTATTCAATTCAATTCTTGTTTATGGCTTTTGTCTGTGCCAACTGGGCACAAGGTACTTCGCCAATGTCTTGTAGGTGAAGAAGGCACGAAGGAGATTGATCGGTGAAACTAATGAAAAGTTAATTTTGAATTTGTACCAAGAAATAGTTGTTATTAGCTAGTTAGCTCTTTAACCTAAGGCAGCACAGACAACACATGCATATATATCTAACACGGATATTTTTTGTACATTATACTTTAATTTTATTACTTACTATATATTTACATAAAAATCTACAATAAGGACTGAAAACAAACATTAAAAAACATTTAACACTCAAAGGACGGGGGACTTTGGGAGGAAGAACGTCATAGAGGGGATAGGTAAGTTTGGGACAGTTAAAAATAATATGAGTTATAGTGCCCTCATCCAAGCCACACTCACAGATGGAGTTGTCCCTTATCCGGAGTTTGGCCAGATGTACAGGTGTGCTAGCATGACCAAGACGCAATCGGGAAATTGTGGATGAAGTCCAGCGATTTGTACTTCGAGAGTGACAAAACCAGGGTTGTCTTGGTATGTTTTGTTGGATGGTAGCGTAAAACTTACCCTTAACCAATTTGGAATCATTCCAAAAAATTTTCCAGGCTGTTTCCATATATGTTTTGGCAAGAGTACATAGGTCCTGCGATGAATTTTTAAAATGATCTAGAGAACCTGACTCAACAGCTGTTTTGGCACATGAGTCAGCAGTCTCGTTTCCTGGAATACCTGAGTGGCTTGGAATCCAAACCAGTAAGATGAATAGTCCTTTTTGATTGCAAGAGAGCAGAGCCTTCCGGATTTTTAAGATAATGGGAAATCGTGATTTGCTGCGAAAGGGGTTTTCTTTAATAGACATTAAACAGCTTAAAGAGTCAGTCAGAATAACCGTCTGTTGTACGTTATGGGACAGTGCAAACAGGATTGCTTCCAAAAGAGCAATGGCCTCTCCGGTAAACACAGAAGACTCGGGAGGGCATTTAAATTTTAAAACAATTCTGTAAACAGGAACCCAACATGCAGCACCAACACAACCTTCTGGAGACAGCTTTGAAGCATCAGTATATATAATAAGATGATTTGACCAATTTTGACTAATATGCTTTTCTAGTTTGATATTGGTATCTGGGGATCCTTTACTCAGACCTAGATCTGTGATGATGGAAGGGTTGTATATTAATGCTTTAAATGGGGTTGAATATAGTGGGTTGATTGTGAAAGATGTCAGGGGATTAGGAAGGCTGGTATACTTTAGGAAACTATCTAGCAAGTAGGAAGACGAGTTACGGGAGCAAGGTGCGTGTGATAGTTGACTTAGTCGGTGCCAAAGAGGATGGGATGACAGCTGTAACATCTTGCTGATAAAGCGGTCACATAGATATTGTCGACGGATGGATAGAGGAGGGTCAACGCATTCTACCTGCAAAGCATTAGTGGGGGAGGATTTCATTGCACCTAGAATAATTCTAAGGCATCTATACTGAATTTTATTAAACTTTTCAGCAGCTGATTTATTAAAAGGCTCTAAAACAAACATACAGTAATCCAAGTGGCTACGTACTAAGGCATTATATAATAATTTTAAAGTATAGGGGTGAGCACCCCACCAAACTCCCGCTATTGCTCGTAGTACATTGATGCCTTTTTCACATTTTTTGATAATGTATTCAGAATGAGCAATTCCATTCAGTCGTGTGTCTAAATAAACACCTAAAAATTTAGCTTTAACTGCAAGATTGATTGCTTGACCTTCAAATGAGATGTTGAGGTTCGGGAGGTATCTCTTCCTTGTATATACCACTGCCTGACATTTGCCCACTGATAGGGACAAGCCATGGTCAGACAGCCACTGGCCTAGATAATACAAAGCAGAATTGATACGACAGGATACTTCCTCTATACTGCCTGAGCTGTGATAGAGGACAATATCATCAGCATATTGTAAAATGGTACAAAAACTAGAAACAGACAATTCGAGGTCGTGGGTATATATGCTATAGAGAAGAGGACTGAGAACAGAGCCTTGAGGGAGGCCTTTCCAGATTAATCTGGGGGGAAGAGAATTATTCTGATGCTTTACCAGAACATATCTGCAAAACAGCAGATTACATATGAAATGAACCATCCTCGAGGGAACACTCAGCTTAAGTAGTTTCTGCCTGAGCACCGGAAGTAGGACATTATCATATGCAGAAGCAATATCAAGAAAAGCACCCACAAGGTACTCTCCTTTTGTAAAGGCTAATCTTATATCTGTTGTTAATACACTGAGACTGTCTGTTGTACTCATACCCTTCCGAAACCCAAATTGGGAGGAGGGGAGAATATTTCTACTTTCCATTAACCATTCCAGTCGGTTTTTAAGGAGATGTTCTGTAACTTTAGCTAAAGTAGATGACAAAGCTATGGGTCTATATGAATTTGAATTAAGGGGATTTTTATAAGGTTTAAGGATAGGAATAACAATTTGAGATTTCCAGGAGTTTGGGATAGAACCAGTTTCCAAACATTTATTGATTATTTTAAGGTAATAAATTTTAGCTTTGTCATTTAAGTTAACCAGGAATGAATATGGAACGCCATCTTCCCCTGGAGCTGTATCTTTTAGACCATTGAGAGCAATTTGAAGCTCAGAAAAGGAAAAGGGGGCATCCATTTCATCCGTAGCTGGAGCTGGCGTAGTAGTTAGAAATGAGTCCACATAGGGAACATAAGGTGGAGCTAATTTGTCTGCAAAGTTGTTAAGCCAGTCAGAAGGATTATTTGAGGAAGGATCAACGTGGCTCAGGGAGCGACGGAATCTCCTCATATTTTCCCACACAATGGTGGAGGGTGAACGAGGGCTAAGCGATTCACAGAACTGCGTCCAACTTGCTCTTTTCTTTTTGACGACTAATCTTTTAATTTTAGCATCTAGTTTTTGGTAACTATTAAAGTTATCCTGAGTCATGCAGGCTGAGTATAATTCTTCTGCAGCAGATCTTTTACCAAATAAATCGCTGCATTCATCATCCCACCAAGGAGAGGAAAGCAGCGGATTTTTCACAGGGTGTTTTTTTGGAATATGGGAATCGGCCGAAGATATAAGAGATTTTAAAAAGAGATCATAGCATACCAGAATGTTTCCATCACTTTCCAAATCGGGCAGAGTGTCTACAATGCAATCAACTGATAGGGCATAATCTTCCCAATTTGCTTTTTTAAGTTTATACTTTAAAAGGGGATCATAGTTAGGGGTAGGTAAGGATTTATTATTTAATGTAACAATTATAGGAAAATGATCACTGCCACAGGTTGACTGTAGCACGTTCCAAGTCAGGCGCGATGCTAGGTTAGCCGAACATAGGGTGAGATCAACCGCTGATTTAGGGTTCTGATTGGGGTATACCCTTCGAGTAGGAGAACCGTCATTGAGGATGCAAAGACTGACATCATCAAGTAAATCAATCAGCAATGGAGAAAACCCGTCACTAGCATGGCACCCCCACATCGTGTGGTGGGTGTTAAAATCACCCATGGCTATGATAGGGCTGGGAAGGGACGACAAGATTGCTTGTAATTCGGGAATAATAGAAGATGAGGGATGAGGAATATACAGAGATACAAAAGATATGTCTAGGGTACGGACAGCAACAGCATTGATCTGTTGACTGTGGGAAGGAAGAGCGATTTGGGTGTAGGGGAGGGAGTGCCGTAGAAATACAGCACTGCCTGCATACCCATCACTCCTGTCATCCCTCAAACAGGAGAAGCCCGGCACCCGTAATCGTGAACCAGGCCTCAACCATGTCTCCGAGATGTCAAGAATGGTGGGATTATGAAGGTTAATCAG
Organism: Pararge aegeria; assembly: GCF_905163445.1. Classification (NCBI taxonomy): domain Eukaryota; kingdom Metazoa; phylum Arthropoda; class Insecta; order Lepidoptera; family Nymphalidae; genus Pararge; species Pararge aegeria. Next base: position 8,834,171 of record NC_053183.1, read on the forward strand.
AGAGATTAACTCATGTTTCTTGGGACGTAAACTTTTACAGTTCCACTGTAGCAGGGTTATTGGGCCCATTTTGGAGTAGTTTAAAAAGTTGGCTTAAGTTTTTGGCAACGTTGGGCGGTAAGGGGATTTCACTACATGGAGCGACAATACTAAGTAGAAATTCGGAGATAAACTCAAGCATTTTACCTTGGGAGGGAGGGTTCTCAACATTGTTGTTGAGAGCGCATCCATTAGGAAGGGATGAGCAGTAATCACCGACAATAGTCTGAACAGCTTTTTTATCGTAGCCCTTTGCTAGAGGAGCTCGGGGACGAGGAGAGCGGAAAACTGTTTGCCGGTAGGAGGTTTTGGTGGAAGTTACATTAGTAGGAGTAAACATTTCTTTTGTTATCTCAGCATAGGACCTGCGGACAGGAGGAAACTGAGATGATGCTTCAATGTAAGATTTATTATTCTGAGACATGACCATTTTAATAGATTGCTGCCTGGAGAATTCTGGGCAGTCTTTATCAGTAGCAAAATGACTACCAGAGCAGTGTAAACATGTAGATAATTCCTTGATGACCAAACATGAGTCACCTGTATGGGGCTGAGCACATCTGTAGCATCTGGGCTTAGATCTGCAGATTGTTTTAATGTGGCCAAAACGGCAGCAGTTCTGGCACTGTATTGTTGGAAGTTTATATGTTTCAACTGGCAGTGAGGTGTGGTATGAATATACCTTAGCAGGAAGCATTTGCCCCCTGAAGGTTAGGACAACAGATTGGGTAGGCACCCAAGTGATGACACCCTCTGTGACAGATTTTCTGTTCAGTCGCCTTGATTTCAGAACCTCACCACAGCCAGGCGGGAGCTCTAGCGAATCAACAAGCTCGTCCATCGACCAGTCCACGGGAACTCCTTTCACCAGCCCCATTCTGGTTATGTTGTATGTGGGAATTATAGCTCTATATTTGCATAACTTCAAAACTGGACTAACAAGAAAGTTGTTGGCAGCTTGGGCAGAAGTAAACTCTACAGTAATTTTGTTGCGGCCTATATTTTTGACGCCGTCGTGGATAATTGAACCAATTTTGTGTTTGTGCAAGAATTGACCGAAATTTATAGCCCGTAATGACGCTCCAGAGGATGGGTCCTCCACTTCCCGTGAGACTTGGACGATAAAAGGCCCATTATCATCGTCAGAGTATGACTTGGCGCCTTCGGTGAAGGAAGGATGTATGTAAAGGCTTTGAACGGATGGGTTTACCTGAGTAGGATCAGTTATAGTTTTTTTGGCCGTATATACGTTGGTATCCTCTCCTTGTCGTTTGCGAGACGAGGCTGATGCCCCCGGGTCGGGCGGCTCAGGAGGTGTATCTAGATCCATTTTACTGGAAACACTATAACTACAGACACATAATAAATATTTAACCAACACTAAATACGGTTAGATTTATACGAATATCACCAATGACAACTATTTCTGCTGCTGTGTAAATTCACATAAAACACCGAAATTACACCGGAATCTCACTAACACGTGTGCACAAATTGACAGGCCAAGTTACAGTTCAATATAAACAACACCAAATCCTTTTCAAGACGAGTTTACAATAAAATCAAAGAAAAATTTGAAAAAACCGCGTCCGCCATGTACGAAGTTTCCCGCCGAACCCCAACATATTTATAAATTAAACTTATTAATCTATAATTTGACATACCGTCATAGCGACGCAATTTTTTATTTTGACATTAATAAATTCACGTCATCATTTGTAATGACAAGAGATAAATTGTATCTGCCTAAAAAGTGTAAGCAGCAGATAGCGTTTTTACTAGCTTATAATTTAAATGATACTGTTACAACTGTTGTAACAAAGTCTATTGACACTTTTACAAATTGTACTTCAAGTACTTCTATTTCTATTACTGACCCTAGTACTTGCGCTAGTACTATTAAGAAATTTAATAATGATTTAAACTAGTTAATAAGACAACGGAGGAGCTCTGCCATATGAACATTGTACACCAAAATATACAGAGCTTCACCGGCAAAGAATTAGAAATAGAGCTGTTTGTGGAGAAACTCAATGTACATATTTTGTGTATAACTGAGCACTGGCTCACTGGTACACAAGTAGCAGTAAACATCGATAACTTTATATTGTCAAGTGCGTTCTTCAGAAGGACTGCAATTCACGGTGGATCTTTAATTTTTGTACGTAATAATATAATTTGTAAAGAACGAAAAGACATAGTTGGTCTTTCTGTTGAACGCATTGCAGAACTGTCTTGTGTGGAGCTGGAGCGATTTATAATAGTGAGTGTATACCGACCCCCTTCAGGTGATTTTAGCGATTTCGAGAATGTCATGGAGGATGTACTAAAGCGTTTGTGTCTTTCTACTAAAAAAGTAATTGTATGTGGCGATTTCAATGTCGACATTTTACTAGAAAATGCAACAACTGCTAGATTGCTTAACTTATTTAAATGTTTTAATTTGTGTCACACTTTTAGTGAACCTACTAGAGTAACTGCAACTTCAGCATCCTGCTTAGATAATATTTTTTTCAATTGTGACATTTTAGATAAAAGAATAATTAATAATTTAAGGTCAGATCATTGTGGTCAACTTATTACTGTTTTAAATACTATCAATAAAAGCAGACAGATTATAAAGTGTAGGCCAATAACTAAGACTAAATTAATGCGATTCAAACGTGAAATTACTGCGAAAATCCCTGGTATTGCGTGCGAACATTTTCATCCGGACAGTCTTTATAGTGCACTATTTAATACTATAAACAACGAATTTAATAGAGTATTCAACTTTAAGCACATCAATGTCAGTAATAAATTAAAATTTAGTGACTGGGCTACTGTAGGTATATATAAAAGTAGGGAGAAGTTGTATGAGCTGTATGATGAAAAACAATTTAATCATACTCCAACTTTCGTAGAACACGTAAAAAAATACTCTAAAATATTTAAGAATGTTTGCACTAATGCGAAATCGCTACACATTAAATATAGTATAATGAAATCTGATAACAAAATACAAACAACCTGGAAAATAGTTAATTACGAGTCAGGAAAAACTAAATCTCGTGATGTGGATTTTGAACTTATTGTTGATAACAATAAAGTGACGTCTGACAGGGAGGTTGCTAATACTTTCGAAAACTTCTTTCAGAATGTTCCCATTTTGTTAACAGATTCTCTAAGCTCTTCACCAATAGCAGCTCAGCGTATATTGAGAGATAATGTTAAAGAGTGCAATGTTTTATTTAATTTTAAACATATATCTGCAATAGATATTGTAAAGAATTTCAGGTTATTAAAGTTGAAAAAAACCGGTGATCTGTGGGGTATGTCGGTGATGGTCATTTCTAACATTATTGACGTTATTGCCCCTTATCTAGCTGTAATTTTTAATGAATGTGTTGATATGGGTATTTTTCCGAACCTAATGAAATGTAGTAAATTAATACCCCTTTTTAAATCCGGTCATAAAAATGACCTTAACAATTACAGGCCTATTTCAATCTTGCCAACTCTTAGTAAGGTCTTTGAAAAAATTATACTTTATCAACTTTTAAATCATTTTAATGTAAATAACTTACTTCATCCGGAGCAGTACGGCTTCACTAAAGGTCGTAGTACAACGGATGCAGGCGCAAGACTCATAAAGCATATTTACGATGCCTGGGAACGTTCGCAGAATGCCATTGGTGTTTTCTGTGATCTGTCCAAAGCATTCGATTGCGTTGAACACAAAACGTTGTTATTAAAACTAAGCCACTATGGCATCAAAAACGTTGCACTCAATTTAATTGCCTCTTATCTAAGTGATAGAGTTCAAAGGGTATGCGTAAAAGACATAAAGTCTAAGGGATCATCTGCCTTAATGGGTGTCCCACAAGGCTCAATTTTGGGTCCCTTATTGTTTCTGGTGTATATAAATGATCTGCCACACCATGTCAGGGGCACTTGTGAGATTGTACTGTTCGCAGATGATACATCTCTCATTTTTAAGACTGATAGAAACAAAGATAATTTTGACGACGTAAACCGTGCTTTGTCACATGTGTCAGACTGGTTTACTGTTAATAACTTACTTTTAAATGCAAAAAAAACTAAGTGTTTGGAATTTGTTTTGCCTAACGTAAAAAAAATTGATAAAAACATCATAATAAATGGAGAAACACTTGAAATAGAAAACTCCACTGTTTTTCTAGGAGTGACCCTAGATTGTAAGCTACAGTGGGGTACCCATATAGAAAGCCTAGCGAGTAAACTCAGCTCAGCTGCATATGCAATCAGGAAAATTAGACAGCTTACCGATGTTGAAACAGCTAGGCTTGTTTATTTCGCATACTTTCACAGTATTATGTCCTATGGGATCTTGCTGTGGGGAAAAGCTGCAGATATTGAAAGTATATTTATACTACAGAAAAGAGCCGTACGATCAATATATAAACTTGGATCACGCGAATCGCTTCGTGAAAAATTTAAACAAATAGGTATTCTTACAGTAGCTTCGCAATACATTAATAGTAATATAGTCTTTGTGAGGCAAAATATTAATCTTTATAAATCAAAAGCTGAAATTAACAATCGACTTACCAGAAACGGTCATAAATTAGTGATATCTGCATATCGTCTGCGAAAGGTGCAGAACTCCTTTGTGGGGTTGAGTATACGCTTTTACAACATGATTCCTAAGGAAATTCTTGACCTACCAATGCATACATTTAAAAAATGTGTAAAAACGCATCTAGTACAGCGAGGTTACTATACATTTGATGAATTCCTCAATGACAAGGTAGAATGGAAGCAGCCAGCCTCGCTCTCATCTCCCGCAAGATAGCAAAATGATTGTAAATGTTGATGTTGGAAAAGAGCAACTACTGAGTTTCTTGCCGGCTCTTCTCGGTAGAATCTGCTTTCCGAACCGGTGGTAGAGTCACACAAACATGCATACTTGACGTTTCAAAAGTGCTTATAAAGTAGGCCTACTTGAAATAAATGAATTTGAATTTGAATTTGAATTTAAGTTCAGGTGTGAAACCTTAATAGCTAAGTATAAATTGACTGTGAGATGGTGATAACAAAACTAAGTTGGTTGTGGCTTAGGGTATCTTCTTAGCTATAGATTTAAGTTAACAAATTTTGTTACCCCCTTAACCTCATAATAATGGGAAATTATATGTATATTAACACTTCATTAGTGCTTTTGATAAGCCTACATACTTTTTTAAATTTTACTTGTATCACAGTTTCATTACTTATATCTGCAGCTAAAATATATTATTTTTATTTTCCTGCGCATTTGGAATCCTCGCAGCTCTTGTTTAAGATTACGAAAGTAGTTATCTTATTCGTTCCAGTATATTGTGTGAAAGACATAGGTGGCTATAAATCTAATCTTTAATGGCGCTGGTTATTCGTCATAAGTGTTAATAAACGTTATACTTTATTAATAGCAAAATGACCATTCACCAACGTTGCGTAAAATCTTGGATTTAAATATATAATTTTCTTACAGGCTGCTTATAAAGGAAATACACTTGGTTTGCCGAAAATTTGTCCCACAGAAAATGTATACAATATAGATAGAGGAATTATACTCAACTATTTGAAGAATCATTACACACCTGACCGAATGGTTGTCGCTGCTGTTGGGGTATAGTATTTTTTTTTAATTCAATTAGTACGGTTAACACCAATTACACTTATTAAATACATAGTAGATTAAATTACACAGACTGAAACGAGAACAAATAAAACAAAGAACATAGATATAACACGGTCATTTAAATAACTTTACAATAGTTATACCTACTAGTAACTGCTATCTTACACAATCTGGACTGTAACAATATAAATATTAGAAGCAAAAATAAACTCGTTGTGCAGTTTACTAGGCTACACAAAATTGTAAATTCATTCAAGGGCAATTGTATATTATTTTATAACAAATTACCAAAAGAAATCTTTGAGATGTCTCTCAATAAGTTCAAAGTTTATATAAAACGTAAGCTTACAGAAAAATCGTATTATAATATTAAGGATTACTTAAACGATTAAAAGCTTGGGTGTGAATTGCTCTAGCTTCATAGCTGAATATAAATTTACTGTGAGATGGTGAATTGGTGATAACAATAAAAAAAAATACTTGGCTAAGTTTGTTGTGGGCTCTTCTTAGACCAGGGCGCGTTTGGAACCCTCGTAGCTTTAGGTTTAAGTTTGCGAACGAAGTTATCACCATCCCCTTACAATTATGTAAACATTTATGTATGAACGCTTCATAAGTGCCTGTGATGCCTACATGAATAAAGTAATTTTGAATTTGAATCAAGTTAAGACAAAAACATTCAGTTTAAAATATTTGATATTTCCTTCAAGTTTAGATAACATCTAGCTATCGCATTATAAAATATTTCTCACTACAAATCAAATAATTTAATATAAAAAAGTGGCCAAGTGCCTTGAAAAACCTTGGATGGAATCGTGTATTATGAATAGCGATATGAATAACTTTTGATTAGTTTCCCATACAAATTTTCTTCCTCTATTCTACAACTTATTCCTGCCTGCACTATTAATGAGTTTGTTTGGCTCCTAACGGTTGTAGCTATGACATTTTTCGAGTATTGGGTCATTAACAATTAATTCGAGAAATCTTAGCGCGTATCACGACTATAGGGGCGGAATTTATATATCCTGAAACATGAATTTTATTATTTTAAACTGCCAACCCAAATATCAAGAGGTATGCAACAATAACATTATAGCAATGACAATCATACAAACTTACAACCCCTATGGGGTTGGTTACCTCAATCCCCTTAGGGATAAAAATTGAGATAGCCTGATAGCCTTCCTCAAAAATTGTGCTATTAAATGCAAAACAGATTTTTTTTCCTGCCTGGTAGTTCCATAGAAGCAATGACTTTCATACAAACTTACAACACCTATTTAATCCCCTCAGGGATAAAAATTGAGATAGCCTGATAGCCTTCCTCAAAAATTGGGCTATTAAATGCAAAACAGTTTTTTTTATCTGCCTGATAGTTCCATAGAAGCAATGACTTTCCATACAAATTTACAGCACCTTTTCAATCCCCTGAAGGATAAAAATTAAAAAAAACCTGATAGCATTCCTAAAAAATTGTGCTATTAAATGCATAACAGTTTTTTTTATTCACCTGGTAGTTACGTAGAAGCAATGACTTTCATACCAACTTAAAACCTATTTAATCCCTATAGGGATACAAATTGAAAAAACCTGAAAGCCTTGCTAAAGAATTGGGCTATTAAATGCAAAACAGTTTTTTTGTCCGCCTGCTGGTTCCATAGATTTGCGTGCTTCAAAAAAAATTAGCTGTTATTTTAAACAAAGTGTTATGGTTCAATTAAGATGTAGCTTATATTTTTCAGGTTGACCACGAACCCTTTGTGGAGTACGTTCAGAAATATTTTGTTGATATGAAGCCTGCCTGGCAACACGAAGATAGTGCGATATTCACACCTTTGACTGATAAATCCATTGCACAATACACCGGTGGAATAGAACAGGTGACACTTTTCTGTTTATTATTCTTCATAACGACCAGTCGAAACTCGGCTATAGAATATTTCGGAATAGATAGGTACTGCAATTATGTGTTATCTTATTATGGATATGCCATTAAATAAAACTAGGTTAGTAATAGTAAATTTTAGGAATAGAATATTATGGAATAAATAAAAGAACAATGATTAGTACCTGAACTACAGTAACCAAACCTGCAACATTGCTAGAAATGATAATAGAAATGGACAAAATATTCGTATGCAACGGTCGATTGACGAAGTGGACCCTGCTGTGGGCTCGATTCTCACAACTAAAAAATGTTAGTGTGATGTACATTAATGTTTTTTAATGTTTTTATCTGTATTTATGTATATTATTCATAATACATAATCAGCTATCCTAGTACGCATAACACAAGCTACGTAAGGTGGTGATGGTTAGGTGAATGTGAATTGTCGAAATATATTTATGTATTTATACATATATAAGGCTTATCCATGCTAATCCTACTGTTTTTTAGAACCAAATTACTTTGGTAAATCTTCTTTGTATTGTATAGTATGGCTGGTTTCGTATCATTTAATATGATATAAATAATTGATACTACATAATAATAATTATAGTTTTATTTTTTTAGGAAGAATGTGAAATACCGCTTTACCCAGGATCTGATCTACCCGAATTATCGCACGTAGTTATAGGATTAGAAAGTAAGTATTTTAAACTAAGATTTTCGTGGTTAATCTAGATTTCTTAAATATAGTTCAACGGGTACATACCACGATAATATTTTGGATTTGTCAATATTTCGACCTAGAGTCCCGTCGTGACCACGATCCATGCAACTGGGTCGAAATATCGACCAATCCAAAATATTATCGTGGTATGTACCCGTTGAACTTTTTTTAAGAAAAGTAAGTATTGTTAAAATATTATGTATATTCGTAGATTAATGACGACCCTGTGAGCGCTGTGGTTTTAAGTTTGAGGTCCCGGTTTCGATTACCTGCGATTTGGCTTCAGCCGTGGCTAGTTACCATAGTGACAAAGAATACGCGATTTATTTTAGTAAAAGCTATCGGAGTGGTTTAGGAAAACGCGTTGGAATGTTATCGTAAAAAGAAAAAAAAAATGCTTTGTGGTTTTATTTACGACTAGTTAAGACTAGTAATCAATATTGTTGAGGGTTTAATTATAAATGTAAAATTTAACAATCGAAAATTAAGTGATTTTTGCCCCGACCCCCCCTCTCTCCAACGTAAAATAAGAGAGAGATTTGTTTCGACGTATAGAGTATGGCAATGAAGGATTTTATTACTATTTAATAATATTAAATGTTGTTTGTTGATCAGGCTGTTCTCACGGCGACCCTGACTTTGTGGCGACGTGCGTGCTCAACATGATGATGGGCGGCGGCGGTTCGTTCTCAGCCGGCGGGCCCGGGAAGGGCATGTACACGAGACTCTACACCAACGTGCTTAACAGGTAACACATATATTATGAAAATTAAGCTTAATTTGCTATACTTCGCGAAAAGCAGGAGAATCTATAAGATGTAATTTATGATTTCCTCAATCTTTCTACTCCACAACAAACAGATCGTCGGCAATATGCCCTAGTCGCACGGTTTGCTCCGAAACCAGAGCATCCACAAGACAACAATAACAAATAATTGTTTCTTAACAATTATTCATTGTAAAGTCAACCTCTCCGGTTGCGGAGCGAAACGTGCGAAGGGGGTACATTGCCGAAGATCTGTTTGGATTAATTCTTCATTATAGGACTAGCTGTTCCCCATGGTCTTCGTCTGCGTTTTTATACGGTTTTTATAAATCCCGTGAAAAATGTTACTTTTCATTCTTGCAAAAAAGTTATCTAATTTTTTATAATATAGACTAGTTAACTTAAAATTAACGTTTAACTGCATTCCCACCTGATGGTAAGTGATGATGCCTAAGATGGGGCGCGCTTGCCTAGAAGATGCCTCTTCACTCTCGATTCGAAAGTACCCAGATTATAGGTATCGGGCGTAAAGCAAGGACAAACAAGACACTTTCGGATTTATAATATAAGTAAGTGTATAAGAACAAAACATTATTTAACTTTAACTAATATATAACCTAATTTAAATGTCTTAAATACACAACTGATGGTGAGCAAGACAAAAGGTCAGAAAAGTCCCCAGTTTGTATTCACAAACAAGCACAAAGATTCTTATTTCAAAAATAATACTAACAAATAAATACACAAAAAGGGCACCAGACAAAAGGTTTGAAAGTTTAAGTCCTCACTTTGTTTTCACGCTCAAACCTTACCTTTATCTTTATATAAAATACTAAACTACTATAAAATAGCGCTATGAGATTCGGCAGATAATATGGTCATTACATCACACTAACTGTTATTGCAGGTACCACTGGATGTTCAACGCGACGGCGTACAACCACGCGTACGGCGACACGGGACTGTTCTGCGTGCACTCTGCCGCGCCGCCCGCACGCCTGCAAGACACCGCGCTGGTAATCGCGCGCGAACTAGCCAACATGGCGGGCAACGTGGGCGAGACAGAACTGAGGGTAGGTTATCTACTGCAACAACGCGACGGCATACAACAACTCGTACGGCGACACGGGACTGTTCTGCGTGCACGCGGACGCGCCGCACGCACGCCTGCATGACTCCGCCTACATCGCGCGCGAACCAACCAACATGGCGGGCAACGTGGTTAAGATAGAAGTGAGAGTAGGTTATCTACTACCAGAACGTGACGGCGTTCAACCACGCGTACGGCAACACGGGGCTGTTCTGCGTGCACTCAGCCGCGCCGCACGCACGACACCGCATTGGACATAGCGCGTGAACTGGCCAACAAGGCCAGCAACGTGTAAGACCGAATAGTTGAAGATACGTTCTTTAGGTATTGCTGCAACGTGACGGCCTGTAACCATGCGTATGCGCCTGTACGACTGCACCACACCAATAAAGACATAGTGCGTGAACTGGCCAAAATGGCGGACTTCAATCACGCTTACTGTGACAGGACTATTTTGCATGGGTTTGCATTGTAAACCGAGCAACAAGTTTGAGAACATTTATTTATTCATAAGACACACCAGCAATTAATTGTAACTACGTTCATGAAAAAAAAAATATATGTGCTAGAATTACAAATTCTGTCTAGTACCATTACAGTAATCAATTATAGGTGTATACAGCATTATCGTTGTTATCTCCGGTCACAATTTAAAAAAAAAAAAATTTAAAACTTAAATAAGTATTTAACTATAGATTATTAAAAATAATAATATAAATATGAATTAAGCTATTAAACAGATTGATTAGGAATATTAAATTAAAATTTATAATTAATTAAATAAATATTTAATTTACATACAATTAGAAAACATGCTTACTAGTGATTACAAGCAATTAATTGACAGACTTATCCAAATCAAATTGAGCGTTGTGCTCCGATTTTTTTATCACGTATTATCTTATTTCACGTTTTATACTTCCAGAGAGCAAAAACCCAGCTTCAGTCAATGTTGCTAATGAACCTAGAGGCCAGGCCCGTCGTGTTCGAAGACGTCGGCCGGCAAGTGTTGGCGACTGGCAAGAGGAAATCACCGTCTTTCTTTATTAAAGAAATTGGTTAGTTTTATTCTAAAACTTCATTATCATATGTTGCATGTTCTTATTGACTAATAGGGCAGTGAGGCACATCAGGATGCATTGGTATGAATAGTTTAAGAATGCGAACACCAATCTTAATTATGTCGACAGCATGTTTCTTATCAAATATTTTGACGTGACAACGTCTTATAAATTGGTTTGCCGGGTGACACTTCAAGAAACTGCGTTACGCTCCGCTCACGTTATGCGCTCACAATGAGAGCGAGTGAGAGGCACGCGCCCGCCTAAGAGCGAGAGAGACAGACATAAAAAGTGAAAGGCACGCGTCCCTTTGTAGTAAACGCTGTTTCATTGTACGCAAATGTATTGCAAGTTATTGTATGTATATTTGTATATAAATACGTATGTATGTGTAAATGTAAAAATAAAATTTTGTTAATATGAAATTCAGTGCGAGATTCTTTGTATAAATTAATGTTTTAAATATAATTCTTTGTATAAATAAATGTTTTAAATTGTTACTATTATTTTTACAGGCAACCAATTTTTTATTACTAGTCAAATAAATTTTGTGGTTGGTGGTTTTTTGGTTTTTGAAATAGATATCTATAAAAATAAAATTTTATAACTATTTCTGTTAGTTTTTGTACTGGCTGCTTGTTTATTAATGATAATCGTCGACTTGGCATGACATTTTGTGGCGTTTAAGTTCGTAAGGTTTCTTATAAGAAACACTACAATTCCAATATTCGTTATTGATATTGTAATTTTCATAGAGTGCGTCTAATAGATTTTTTTTAAATTTATTTACAGAAAAAGTCACAGCCGATGATATAATCCGGGTAGCACGTCGCATGCTCAGTAAGAAACCGGCCGTTGCCGCCCGTGGAAAACTCGCGCACCTTCCAAGCTTCGAAGACATCCAGGCGAACATGTCGCTCAACAAAAGTGACGCTTCACCGCAGGGCAGACGGCTTAATCTCTTCAGAGTTTAGATATACTACCTAGCATTATTGTATCGTTTATTAATATTACGAAGTTATTTAATAAAATTTATGTTAGTTCCAAATTTTTCAACTGTGGTTTTAATTAAACATACTAATTTCAGCCAAAATTAAGTCATTTTTGCGATGTAGTAGTTGTAATAGTTAAAAATTGAATCTGATACTTTGTGATTTAATCGTAGTCTACGTTTACGTCTGTTGTATACGAAACTAAAGTGAGGAGTATATATAGTGGTATCCTTTTTCAATTTGATTCTGTTTAAAATTTTATGACCACCTTGTGTTTTTTTACATTCGATTGAGGAATTTGAAATGGTTGATAGAAATGAAATGGTCAGCATATAATAAAACTTTATATTTCAACATGATATGTACAAAACAACACTTAAAACTACAATGTTACACATTTACTATCCATGGCAAGAATTCATTGGTTGAAGACAAATAGTAGACAGAAACAATTTTAAAACTCAGTCTCAAGTACTAAAATCATCAAATATTTGATAAGTACAAATGCTAGTATTTATATATACATTTTTTCTTCTATCCATTCCCAAATTAACAATCATTCAGTCACTTCACACTTTGCGTGTCCAAAAGAAAAAGCCTGGTTATAGTAAAAAGATGTATATGTAATAAAATATTACTAATTAAATCATTGTGCATAACATTTGATTTAAAAAAATAAGTTTGGATACAAGAAGTCCTTTTGTCCATCCAGCATCAATCCACATATTTCAGCGGGGTTTTTTGTTTGTTTTGTTTGTTTTGACCTACTTATAAGTTGTTCTGAATCACCATGGAGTATTTGAAATTTTTATTATCTGTGGGTCGAAATTAACTAGAACCTAGTTCCTTCATCTGAGCTTAAATCATACGCATATTTCAGCATCCTTTCTCATAAATTCACATTTATAATGTGTAAAATGTGTATATATAGCAATGTTTATAGTGTAAGTCAAAACACACCTATAAACAAAATGGACTTTAAATGCGAATTGATAAGCACATATGTGATTTCCCTCTTAAACTATATTGTGCTATTTCAGTATAACTAACTGATACTAGAAACATTACAGAAATATTGGCTTACTTAGGTAAAGTAGGTAGGTAACTGTAGTACTTGTGTATATATATATATATATATTTTCATGGTGTCAATATATTTAATAATATTGTCATGTTGTATTCCTGTATGTTAATTTATGTATCTAATAACAAAATTGTCTTTAAAATTGTTTTTTCTACTTTCATACTACTTTGCAAGGCTGACAGCAGTTTTTGCTGCTTCATCAGCATCATTGATGATCTTAAAAGGAAGACCGGACTCTTCGAGTATTGTTTTTGCTTGTGCTGCATTTGTGCCCTCTAATCTGATCACAAGCGGAGGTTTGGGAAGGTTCTCTTTGCAGGCTGCAACAATACCCTTGGCTACAGTTGCGCAATTGACAATACCTGAAATAATTTTTTGTTAATTTATACTAAGTTTATTTATTTATACAAACAAACACCCTACAAAAGAGCTATGTCCAGCAGTGGACGTCAGTTGTCATGATGATGATGATGAAGATTCTCAATTCTATGGTAAAAACATATGACTGATAGTTTTCAGCGCAAAGAGAATGTAACCAGGAGAATGTAATTCATTGATCATGCTGGAAGTCATAAAGCTTTTTTTTCATTTACCTGCATTAAAATAAAAGATGGCTTTAAACAAACAAATATTAGGGGCAAGTTGAGATAAAAGATTCTAGGCTATGTTAAACTTGAGAAATCCCATTCAAACACTAAAAATATGTACACCCTTACTATGAGCATAGATACACACTTATCCAGTGTAAATAGGGTACTTTCCATCTCATTTAACAGTCCACAATTCACTGTTCAATATCTTATTTCTGAATACTTTACTTTGACAAGCTACTGCTGGACTGGATTGAAATATTTTTAGATCTAAAAATAATCTAGCATAGTTCATCAACTAAATAAGCATCAAAAGAAAACACTATATCTCACCAGCAAATACATTTACAAATATAGCTTTCACTTTAGGATCTGATTCCAATATTCTCAAAGCTGCAGATACTTGTGATTGACCAACTCCTCCCCCAAGATCCAAAAAGTTTGCTGGTCTGCCACCACTTAACATGATAAGATCCATGGTGGCCATGGCTAAACCAGCCCCATTGACCATGCAGCCTATACTGCCATCCATGTCTATGTATGTAAGGTTAAGCTCAGCTGCTTCTTTCTGAAAGAATGTAACTAGAAATTATGTTTTATTTCATCATATTAGAAACGAGAATAATACTTTTTGTGTATTTAAAAGATACACTTACAAACTTGACTAAATAAAAAATTCTTCTAAGCATCATTCATGAAGTTGACTAAAGTCTGCTGGCTAACAGTATTGAGAGCTTTATTAAAATAGTGTGTTTGATGTGCAGGACTGTCATTTTTATGTTCTTGCTTCAAAATGTAATATGACATTGTAAGACAAGTAAGAACTTGGAAATGCTAATCATAGAAAATACTAAAAAGATTTATGTAACTCAAAGTAACCATGCAAAACTAAATTATGATAGGGAAAAGCATAATCATAAAAAACTGGTTGAAAATGCTTTTGATTTAATATTGCCATTGCCAATAACTATATCTACAGTTTTGTCAATGTTGCATAAAATATTGATAAGATAGGTTTGCCCTTGTTTACTTAGTACATATCAAATTCTGATAGCCTGTTATAACATGTTTATAAATATGTACTATAAAACAGAATATATGTTTTATTGAACATTAGTTTATATTATTTTATATACATCTATAAATATTCTGTCTCATTGTACTTCTGTGTATAATATTTATATATCTAGCAACAAAATCTTTACATATATAGAATGTATAACCAAGACAAGACTAAGTCTGCAAGGCTGGGAACTAAGATTGCAATAAAAAATTTAATAATGTAAATAAGGCAAAATATAGTATTTGTTACTATTATTTTTAAAATATATAATATTAAACATGTAAAGGTTTTTTGATGATTTAGATGCAAAATGTAGTTGATAGAAGTTTACCAGATAGACAGGCATTATTTTTAATGTTGAATAAATATGTGGTTTCTTCTCCAGAAATGAGGTTTTAGTCCAAAACAAATTACCAAATCACTTACTTCTCTAGGATCAATTCCGGAGGTATCATCTAGGGCAAAGATATCTTTCTGTCTAAACTGTGCATTGTCGTCAAAGTTAATTTTTGCATCCACAGCTACAACTCGCCCATCATCAGTCTCTACCAATGGATTTATTTCAAGCTGAGTAGCATCAACCTTGAAGTCAAAAAAGTTGAAATGATTAATATATTAAAGAGTAGTTTTGAAGTTAAGCTTATCTACGTGTATTAGGGAATATATAATTAGAATTTGAACTATTTGAGCACATTGGGGATATAAATGGACCCTACCATAATTTAAAATACCAGCATATGAAAACTTCTAAAAATGTTGTTTTCTATTTTTTACATCTTGTCTATGTAAACACAATTGTAACCCAGTCCACTTTAAACAAGGTAGGTAGGTTGGTGTAAAATGTCTATCTGTATTAAGTTTCACCAATTACATATTCTCATTGTGCTCACATAAGTTATATAAAAAAACCATGCACAACTCAACATACTCACTAAAATTATGGATAAAAACTTTTAAATAATTATTTATTTCCATTTTCTTTGCTAATAAAACTTTATTTACTCTGACCACTAGTATCACCTTTTTTTAAGGGTATTCTTCTATTTGTACAGTGGCTAAATAAACAGTAGTCAAACATGTATAGCAGTGATATATTAGTGCTTAATCATTTGTACACAAAAAAGGCTTAAAGTAAATCTTAAAGTAATGCTATTCTTTACAGAATGTTTTATGTCTCATTGTTTTGAATTACTTCTTAACCAACCATGTTCTGATATACTCTAATGTAATAAAGTAGCATGCAACATATGATCATATAAAAATTACAAATACCTTTAGAAACAGTTGCCATAGCTTTTTTATTTCTTCAGCACACTTGTTTACTAAAGGACCTTTGAATTCTAAAAACTCTGCAACTTCCTTAGCAATTTTATCGGTAATGCCTTCATGAATATCAATAGGTACAGTTTTCAGCAGCTGTGGTGTTTTCTCAGCCACTGCTTCTATATCCATACCACCAGCTGGAGAGGCCACCAGTGCAGCACCATTATAAGTCCTCTCCATTATGATACTCAGGTATGTTTCTCGTACAATGTTAACACTCTCCGCTACCATTACTTTGTCAACAAGTATACCTTCTTTTGGGGTTTGCTTCGTTATCAATTTATGTCCAATCATATTTTTAGCTAAACTGAGGATCTCGCTTGGATTTTTAGTTAAATGTACTCCACCTTTAAAACCATTATCGAAATGCCCTTTCCCGCGACCACCAGCTAAAATTTGAGCTTTTACTACATATTCACTAGCCTTAAAATCTGTCAATGAACTAGGATTTAACTTTGAGTCAAGGAGGCGAAAGTTTTGAATGGACACTTGGTGTTTCCGTAATAAATCCTTGCTGTGATATTCTTGTAAGTTTAAGTTTCTTCTTGTAAGAACACATGGGTTATACGACAAACGACGGAATATTTTTAAGTTTCGGGTCTTCGTCATAGCAGCCATACTAACGCTCCTGCACACTTTCTGGTCCTTTTAATTCTTTTATGAAGAATTTCAATTTGTCCTTACTCCTCAAAACACACTTCACAAATTAAATAAATGTTTGTAGGTACCTTTTACAGTCGCCAAATATCTTTTAGATTTTTTTTAATGTAATGAGTTCAAAAGTCAACACTCAAAGAGTATGGTTTTACTTTCAATAACTTGGGTTCTAGCTGACAGGAATATAGGTAATAAATATTACCACTAGATAAATAGAGTATAATATGAGGAAGGTGCAGAAAGTATTTACTATAAAGTAGTTTTTTTTCTTACCTGTCGTATAATGTAAACAATATTATTGTCACTTTTTGTGTAAAGTTTATTTGAAATTGTGAAAATAACAAAAACACATTTACATAAACAAAATCTCAAAACATGTTTTCTTAAATATTTTTTGAACATACATTATTTACATTATATGTCTTATAATGATTTAGAAAAGGTACATACCATACCCTGTGCATCCACCAGCGCCATTGTGGAGGATTTTTGAACTGTTATTTAGCGCAACAACTGGACACTTTTTCAACTTTTCTCCCATATAAGATGATTCTCCTTACCTCTACCCTCCATACATCCCTTATGAAATTTGATCACGTGACCCGACTCCATATTTGTTTAACTTTAATGTATTGCGTGTATTGGCTATGGAGGGTAGAGGTAAGGAGAGTCATCTTATATGGGAGAAAAGTTGAAAAAGTGTCCAGTTGTATGCGCTAAATAACAGTTCAAAAATCCTTCAAAATGGCGCTGGTATTGGCTTATGTATGGAGGGTAGAGGTAAGGAGGATCATCTGTGTATATGAAAAAGTGTCGTCAAAATGTATTAAATTAGGATGGCGCCACATTTGCATCAAGGTAACTCTTAAAAGAAGCGCCAAATATAAATATTGTTAGAGTAGGTTTGAAAAATTAACTAGGAAGTAAGGTTATATTTACCACAATATTTTGTACAACGTAAGTTGTTGAAATTCTCAATAATTAACTACTTTAGTCGATAATGACATTAAATTTTTTAACTCGTCATACTTCAATTCATCTACGATTGCTACATTCATACCATAACCTGTGCATCCACCAGCGCCATTGTGGAGGATTTTTGAACTGTTAGTTAGCGCATACAACTGGACACTTGAAACAACTTTTCTCCCATATAAGATGACTCTCCTTACCTCTACCCTCCATAGGCTTATGGTAGGTATGGACTGTAATCTGTAGCTGACTGTAGAGCATAGATAATAATATACAGACTCATAAAGTATAATATATTTATAAAGTAGAATCAATCCCTATCCTTTTCCTATCCAAATAGTTAAGTAGATTAATCCGGTTGATTTTTATTATAAGTTTCCCTAACTTTTATTAAACATATGGACACCTGACATTGGCTAATCTCTGTAAAGCCAGAAGAGAAAAAAAAAACAGAAGACTCATAAAGTTAGTTTATCTGAGGTATTCTTTTTCCATTTTCCTGACAGGCAACCTGACAAGTGACACGTATTTTGTATTTAAAAACTACTCCGTGTTCTCATCAACCTCTAACCTCAAAATAATAAAAAATAATCGTTCCCTTGGTATTGTGAATATTAACAAAAGAATTAACTCAGGCTCAATCTCAATTATGTGCGATAACACAGTTAAAGTGGGCGAGTACATCGTTATACAAAAACAAAATTATAAGAAATTGCATAAATTTAATAAACCAAATTCTAGTGTTAGCGTTGGGAAAGATACTTTAAATTTAAATGGAATAGAAGGCACCAAGTTTTTTTCTACCTTTAAAATGATAAGTAGAGGCAAAAAGAGAAGTAAAGAATTTGATTTAGAATTAACGGCAGAAGCTGTAAATCTAATAGAAGAGATAGGATTGAAAGTATCAGGAGCAGATAACAGAAACATTTACGACGATGGCAGATCACAAAAGTTGTCAGCTAGCGAAATCAGTGATTTGACCTATGACTCTACAAAAGCATCAGACATTGTTGAGACGTTAATAACTAATTCAAACACGTTTCACAATAAAACTGAGTTCTCCCAGGAGAAATATTTAAAGAAGAAGGAAAAAAAGTATTTTGAATACATTCAAATATTAAGACCAAACTTGAGAATTATCACAGAAATATTATATAGGTTGGATTCAAGTAAGGTACAAGGAATTCGCATAGATACTTTGTCTCAAATAATTACACTATCAAACATTAGTAATGAAGGTAACCACTTGCTTTATGATTCAGGTTCTAATGGTTTACTTGCAGCTGCATTGTTGAGTGCTATGGGATCAGAAGCTAAAGGAAAATTAGTACACATGCATCCAGGAAATATGTCACAGAAGCAGGCTTTGTTAGCTATGAATTTTGATTCTGAACAGTTCAACAAATGTCTATCGGTAAATGTCTATTCAGCCCTCAGACAAGTTTACCAGGGTTGTGACACTCACACTCAAAAGGAAACAGTATTAGAAAGTGAATGTAACCTTAAGAGAAAAGCTACCGATGAAATAGAACATGAAATTAAAATACCTAAGCTTGATGATTCCCAAATTCCAATTAAAGATCATGACACAGATGAAAGTAATGTTGCAAAGAAGAAACCAAAATGGCACTTTGATAATATAGCTGCATCTGAGGTCTTAAAAAATAAAGTAGATTCTCTTGTTATAGCTAGTAAGGAAGATCCCCAAAATATATTTTTAGAGCTTCTTCCATTTGTCAAACCGGGGAGACAGTTTGTTATTTACTACACAGTAGCTGAGCCACTACAAAACTTATATATGATACTTAAGTCTACAAGTAATGTGGCAGCTTTAAGATTAACTTGTAATTGGATGAGAAACTATCAGGTTTGTATTACTATCCATCATATGTTTTAATACACCAAACTCTGAAAAGTGTGTTATAAAAAAAGGTATCTTGGTTTGATTGTTAAAATTCTTAGCAGTTTGCCCTTACAAATGTTGAAAAAGTTACACAACTAAAAATAATACTTTCAAAAAAACTAAAAAACACACTTTTTATAGAAAACCGAACTAAAAAAAAGAAAATAAATTTTAATAAAATTCGGTTTTCTATAAAAAGCGTGTTTTTTAGTTTTTTTTATTTCTACTTTGTAGTTTGGTTTATTTTAAACTGATATTTGATCTAATCTACTATCAATTCCGTGATAACTCTAAGTAACTGTAATTATTTTCCAAATTATTTATGTGTATGGTAAGAGCCCCATCACCCGCTCAGGAATCTATATTAAGACATTACTACCATAACAGTCCCTACGCGGGTGATGCTAAGCTGAGTGCCCCATCAGAGTGTCTGGAAATGCAAGTTCTAATTATTATTTAAAACAGCCCATTAAAAAGTAACAGCTAACGCCCTACAATCTTGTAGCTTAATGTTTTCTGTGGAATTAGTATTTTACCTAAGATTTCGCTGGTACGAGAACGCCATCTGTTGGTAACGCCATAGGTTTTTACATTTGGGTCTAGATGGCGCTGTAGTTATTGTAATTAATAGTTCGAAAAAACTAAAAATCTTATTTTCTATATTGAAAATTGGAATAATCTTCTCAAATTAGTGTATTGTCATCGGTCCTCGATATGTCTACAAAGTTTGAACGAAATCTGACCGTTTAAAGTGGGTCAAAATCAAGCTCAAAGGGGTTGGTTACATACATACATACATACAGGTGAAGCTTATATAAAGCGTGTAAAAACTACTACTTTTGATATACATACTTACTACAAAATTTTATGTTGTCTGATAAAAGTTCACGTTTCATTGTCTTTATTTGTATTTTTTCAACTCATTGTTGACTTCAATATAGTGTGTTTGAGACTTTTCAACAGTTAGATATTTAATTTTTGAGTAGTTGCAGTTACTATTCTCATGCATATAAAAATGATTTATAGAACTAAATAAAATGTTTGTTGCAGATCTTGCCTGAGAGGACACATCCAGAAGTGATGATGAATGGGTCCAGTGGATTTCTTTTGACAGGATATGTCCTTAAATAATTTTAAAATAAATATCTCAAATAGAACAAGCTCTCTTTATTTAAAATGGCATACAAATCATATATAAAGAATTTGCCTTTCAAGTGCAATAACACATTTTTATATTTTTGCTAGCACTTCTCTAATGA
The DNA here is from genome assembly GCF_905163445.1 of Pararge aegeria. NCBI lineage: Eukaryota > Metazoa > Arthropoda > Insecta > Lepidoptera > Nymphalidae > Pararge > Pararge aegeria. The sequence goes on from NC_053183.1 coordinate 8,855,229, forward strand.
CTTGAAACATTTCTACACTGAACAATTTGTTATTGATTTTATGTTGATTACAATTAATTTTGAAATCTTATTAGAATGTACACCTTAGGATAGAAAATAAAGAGCAAAGTTTAGTTTGAAATTAATAAATAATAATTTACCTAGAAAATAAATTTAAAATTAAAATGTAATTTTGTGGCAGGAGTCACCATGTTAATTATATTTTTACAATTATTAAACATAACATGAAATGAAATAAATTTAAACATTTTTTTTATGATAAATAATTTATTTTGGAAGCAAATAAATCTTTAAATAGTTTTTTTTATAACACAAGATAAAACAAGAGAAAGGATTTTTCTTTTAATGAATAATAGTAGATGACTAAGTAAATCTAAGATGGAAGCGCACTATCCTGAAAAGGATTCAGCGGTTAGTTTTACCCATACCCCTACTGGTTTCCATGAAGCATCCTTTTGGATGGCAATTTAGAAATTTTAAAGGGGTGTCAATATTTTAATACCAAGCCACATATTAAATACTGTCTGCCATTTTTGTCTTTTCAAATTAGTAGCCTTTATATAACTGTATTATAACCTGTATGAATGAACAGCTGGCATCTATGCAACTATAATATGAGGAAAAAAAAAACAGGTTTTAGATTTAAACTGAACATGCATATTGGCTCTGAAATATTAAAGGTCTGAAATATTCTAGGTCCAATCTCTTCAGTATTTTCAGTCTAGATATGCTAGATTTATTTACGTGTGTTCCAACTAGCTCTACCAATTTTTTTTTTAATTATTTAAATTGGTTTCAAGAACTGCAAAATAAATGCAATAAAAACAGCAAAACTGTAACTTAACGATAATGACGAATGCCAAGTTCGAATCCACGCACGCACCTCTAACTTTTGTAAGTTATGTGCGTTTAAGGCAATTAAAATATCACTTGCTTTAACTGTGTAGGGAAAACATCGTGAGGAAATATGCATGCCTGGGAGTTCACTAATCCACACTGGGCCACCATTGTGGACTACGGCTTAAGCCCTTTTCATTGCGGGAGGAGAACCTTGCCCTGTAGGGTTGATATGATGAGGATGATAAATGTTTATTTTGAACAAAACGAAAACGATTGAAGAGTAGGCAAGCCTAAATATTTTTAATCCAGCCGCTTGACTATTCAAATAAGTAAAGCTTTTGGGCGCATAGCATATCAAATTCATAGGGCTCAGATATTATTTTCATGAAATAAAGGAATGTGTATGTATCAGTCAAATTAGGTTTATCCTTTAATGCAATGGATATTTATAAGAAAGAAAAACAAACTACTATTATATTATATCAAATGTTTTGTATATAAACATAGATATAACGACCAAATGGGATGAAATTATTATTAATTTGGCACAAGGATAAAGTTCACTTTCAGGAAATTTTATTTTTGACCCGCCAGAGTGAAGAAAAATTAAATTAATTATCACCTCAAAGCAATTATCATTATTGAAAAAATATATGTATCAGTTATGATAGTATTGTACAAAGTTTGAGGTATGTTAAAAATACCATACCTCAAAATAGGTAATTACAATACAATTTTACTCTCAGACTCAATGGTTATACTTCATATTTAGGTTTTATTCAAACAGCAATTTATTCATCATAAGTATTCACTCTACAACTAGTTAAGCTATTAGTTTGATATGAAGAAATGAATTGATGACCAGTTGTTATACTTCTATGTTGTGACAAAAAATAATATTATTTAAAAAATGTATACAAATTTAACAATACAAAATCTTTTAAATTTAGTTGCCGTTACCTACGAAATTGAAGATATGCACCAATATAGAGCCCAAAGCTTTATAATGAAAGCCTTAAAATTAAAGTGGTAGGTTTATTTTATAACTTAGCAATTAGTGCTCATTATTTCAGCCCGTCTCTATTAATTCATCTTTCCACTCCAAATGCAGTAGGCCCCTAGGAAATATTTTATATTATTTTAAGCTCCTTAAATCTATCTCAATGCCGAAAATAAACATTTTGTTTAAAAAAAATAGTATGCGTTACTAGTGGCCTACAGCGTAAATACGGAGATCGTTTTTTATTGATTTTGAATAAAAATAAATGCATTTAAATTTATTGTCCGATTGTATAAAATAAATCTAAGTAATACTAAATAAACACTGGTTTTACAGCCACATAAATACTAAGTAAAGGCTAGGTCTCTTAAAGAAATAATTAATGTACTGAAAATAAATAAGAGAATTCATTTGACGATCATTTAACGTAATATTATCTAGCAGTGTGATAACATCACCGGTATAAAAACTGGAGTGTTAATAATGTTAAGTAATCACTGTAATTTAATAGAAAAGTTATCTTGTTTTCGAAAATTGAACACACATGCAGTATTGTTTTAACAACTACGTAAACAAATTATTTTTTACCTTTCGTTATAAATTCCAATTCCATTAAAGTTTCCGTTTAGTTAACTAAGCTTGGCTTGTAAACTATTACTAAGAAAAGACTTGATTCAAACCATTTTTTTAAATACAGTGTCTTCTGTAACAATTTAGTTTTGAGTTGCAACCATATTTGTTTACATAGTTGCGGACTCGTGTAAAAAAGACCTTACATACATTATGGAATAACTTTGGTATTGGTGTTAACATGAAGGCTTGCGTGGCTGTTAGCGGGTAACGCAAACAGTAACGAACACTGGGGCAATGTCTTCGTCACGGAAGCGTCGAGGGCGCTTAGCGGCCATCCTTAGGCTATGACGAGTCGTCGTCGTCGTACCAAGTACGGAAGTCACAAGTCTCATCATAGTCATCCTGAAAACGAAAAAACTGGCTAAGTGCTTGTTGGACTTGCAAACGAAGGGTTCCTTAGTTACGCTTACGCTTACGTGTAATATGTTACAATACATAGTATTAAACATCAATTTCTTTTGAAGATACCGATATTATCATTATAAGGATGAAAAAAAAACAAACACTTTTCTAATGAAAACATGTTGATAGCTTTCTGAAGCTAAGTTTTAAGGGCTAGATCAATGACCTTGAGTTTTGATTCCTCTAAGCAACGTCTATCTTCAATGGATTTTGGGTAAACATGTTTACATTAAATAATTCTTAAACAAAATGCGCGATCGGTCTCTGCTGCCTCCAACATAATCAGTGCTAAGTCATCAATCATACTACATAACATAAAAAAGGAAGCAAAATATGTGCTCACCGACATCCACGCATGGTCCAAAACATCCTCTGCGTCGAAGCGTAGCACGGGCTGGGGACGTAGCATGTTTGCTATAAGATCGATAGCTCCCGCAGATACTCGCTCCCAGTGAGGAGCTGGGAATTCTAGTCGCGCTGACAGAATAGCGTCAAACAGCTTCTCTTGGTCGCCGTCCGGGGATGAAAATGGAGGGAATCCGCAAAGCAGGATGTACAAAATCACACCTGCTGCCCACACGTCAATCTGTAAACAAGACTCTCTTTTTACTGACGTAAGGTATTTAATTTTCTCACCATTGCTCCGAAGGCTTGAGCGTCAGAGACAAAATTAAGCTTTTGGACTCTGTAATAATAACTAAAGTAACACTTTAATCAGTCAAAACTACATCTGACCAGTCAGGCGGTCTCAGCTCTTTATCCTTCAACTATAATAGCCTGTTCCCAGCAGTGGAAAGATTATGGGATTCTCATGCTCCAATGTATTTTGGAGGATGATTGTATTGTATTGTATTTATTGAGCGGGCGCCTGCCATTGCCAGACGGTTGATCTATCCTAAGCAAGGACCATTCCACCCTATAACACATGATTGAGACACAGATTTTTATTAGTTTTGAGGATGATCACGATGAGTGTGTACTTTAGCTTACCTTCAGTCCATACCCAGTCTCCAGCAGGATTTCAGGAGCGACATATGTAGGTGTGCCACAGACTGCGTGCAGCGGCCGCCACACTTCCACTGCTAATCCAAAGTCTGCCAGCTTTAGCCCACGTATACTACCATCTAAACCAATATCCACCTGAAAAGGAGTCCTTTTTATCTATATCTTAATAGTATCAATAAATCTAAAAAGATGATTTTTTGTTTGTTTGAACACGTTTATCTAATTTATTAGTCTGACTAACAGCACAACTCACCACGTTACTCTTAGGAGTCGAGCAACAAGAAGAAAAGTCGTGAAGAACGCCTTGTGAAACCGAATAGCACGGGCGGACTGGTGTATAATACACGGATGGAAGTTTGCAAGGTAAACTTATCAGAAATAGTATGGGAACCATATATTCACACAAGCAGCTGTAAACTTGCTTTTTTTATATCGAGATTTCAGATGGACTATTGTTGACAACTAATACTTGAACAACTGAATCCTCTTATTAATAGTATTCGATTTTAGAGTTTAGAATTGAAACCTAACAAATGTTAAAGAAAATAATTTTGACAATGATTAAATTTCTAGATAGAAGATGAACTAAATTACTTCTTGTCATATCAGTTTGTATAGTTACATTTAAATATTAATTTAATGTAATGTAATTAATAAGGGCCAGCACTTAATAAGCAGTGTTTACAAATAAGGAAACTATGTGAAGAAGGAAAGGTTTTTCTTAATTTTTGTTATAAGTTAGTTAATTCTGGGACTTTAGTGAGGGGCTTACCAATAGGTTTTCGGGTTTGATGTCTCGATGCACGATAGAAAGCGAGTGTAGATATGCAATAGCTGATGTTAGGTGAGCTATTAGCAAACGCGCTTGGGGCTCAGGAAATTTAGAAGCAGCTGCGATACTATCGAATAAGTCGCCACCTAAAAATAATTTGACATGTAATTTTGTATTGTTCTAATATTGAAATAAAAAAAAAAATCTTTTTTTACTTTATATCATGTTTAAAGTACGACGTTCAATCACAATAAGTAATTTATTTGTATAGCAGGTAATTTTGTTAAATTAGCAAATGTATTTTCATATGTGTAATGAGTACTTTATAGTGAGTCAACCGCCCGACATAGCAACAAATGAGTTGCGGAGGAGTGCAGTTCCACACCTGCTGCTTTAGGATTGTTCAACTTTGCTTACACGCCGGTACTTTCAATGAGTATACAAAGACGTTGACTAACTGTATAGGTACTCTTTACACAAAATTATGGTACTGTATAATGACAGATGTTATTAAATGACAGTTATTTGAAAATTATTTTAGTATTAGTGAAATATTTATAATACTAATCAGGTACCTACCACCAACTAATTCCATTATAAGGAACAGCCATTCTGGACTGTCTTGATCTTCAATAAGAGATACTATGCGCGGGTGACAAAGTTTTCTCATAACTCGTACCTACAAACATAATTAAGATTTTTTGATTATTAACTTACATGTTCACATGTTTTTCAATATATTTTAAGTAAAAACAAATAGGATCTACAAGACCACTCCTGGCACTGAAAGATTTTCTGTTGGTTTTTGAATTTATTTTATTTATCACATTAAAGGATACATACCTCAGCCTCTACATAGTGTTCTTTGCCTTTGCACTTTGCTTTGTCGATAACTTTGAGAGCATATTCCTTTCCTGTAGACTTGTCCTTACACATTCTAACAACAGCAAAATTACCGTCACCTGTGAATTATAATATGAAATAAATTTTAATGATCGATCAATACAAATAAAATTTATTCAAAATTCAATATTCAAAGTTCATTTATTTCAAGTAGGCCTAATTTATAAGAACTTTTGAAACGTCAAGTCAGTCTGTTTGTAGTGACTCAACCATCGGTTCGGAACGCAGATTCCACTGAGAAGAGCCGGCAAGAAACTCAGCAGATTGCTCTTTTCCAACATTGTATATAGTTTAACAATCTTTAGAATTTTTTTGTTTTGTGAGAGATGAGAGCATAGTGGCCTGCTTCCAAGCAGCCTTGTCGTTAAGGAATTATCAATTGTGTAGTAACCACGATTTGTTAAATGTGTTTTAATATATTCTTTAAACTTAGGTAAACGTAGATTTAATATTACCTACAGTATCATGTTATAAAAGCATATACCCATCCCCACAAAGGATTTCTGTACTTTTCTCAGTCGATGTCACTAATTTATGACCGTTTCTAGTAAGTCGACTATTTATATCGACTTTTTGTTTATAATTACTTATGTACTGTTTAATAAAGATTATATTATTATAAATATATTGCGAAGCTGATGTAAGTATAGCTATTTCTTTAAATTTGGCACGAAGAGATTCGCGTGATCTAAGTTTATATATTCAAAAAGAAGTCTTTTGAATATACAAATAAACCTTTTTTTCTAATATTTTTGATTTGTCGGGTACGCTTATCCGGCAGTGAAGGCACGATATCGTGATCTAAAGCACAGGTAATATAATAAAGCAATATGGAAACTACAAACAAACGTGCGAAACAGCACACTCACACAGAGCACGCCTTTACGATGCCCCAAAGCTATCATTAGGAAGTATTTAAGTCGGGGTTACAGTGTCTAGCGGTCGAGCGGACACTCGCGTTACTGTAGTGTAGGTTGGTTGCGTGGTGTAATTACTTTGTCAATCGGGTCTAGTTTCCATACTCTTAAACTTATACAACGTGTAAATGAAAACTGAAATAATGATTTACAGGCTTTAGACATGCATAATGTGCGTCTAAAGCCTGTAAAGTATTATTTAGTGTAGTGTCTCAGATTTATCTGTGAAACCGAAAACTTAATAGTTTTCGAGCAAACCACTGCCATAATTTTTACTGAGAGGAATCAGATATAGCCCTAACATCTGTGACTCCTGTCACTTTAGTAGGTAATATGCGCGTGTCGGTCTTTTGTCTTCAATAGGGTTGTCATAAGTTAACACTTAGAATGTTTTTAATTCGTTTGTATGGATAAACTAAATATGCTCCTTTTGATTTGATATTCTTACATGATGATTCCTTATGAAATATACTCATGCGATCTTCAACTTTATTTCGTAATTTGGTTACACGTTATATATTTACTGTGTCTGTGTTGCTGTACTGTGGCAAACTCACCTATAATTTTACCAACGCTGTACTTAAGCCGTAGCGGTTGCGGTAGTAAGCTGGCGAGCGCGGACTCGTCACCGTTTCCATCACCGTCACCCGCAGCACCATCTTCACTCTTCTTCCGAGCCGCACCGCTCGCCTTTACTGGCATACGGGGTTTGGGGCCCGACCTAAACAGTTGACAACGATCGACATACATGTAGAAGAGTTCTAAATTCAAAATTCATTTATTTCAAGTAGGCCTAATATAAGCACTTTTGAAACGTCAAGTCTGTCTGTTTGTAGTGACTCTACCATCGGTTCGGAAGGCAGATTCTACAGAGAAGAAACCGGCAAGAAACTCAGTAGACAGTTCACTGACACTGCTTTGCACCATTGCGTGCAGGCTTTGCAGAATTACATGACGTATTATGAAAAATAAGTTAAATTTGCTATACTCCGCGAAAAGCAAAGCAGAATCTGTATGGTGTTATTTATAATTTCTTCAATTTTTATACCCCACACCAAACAGACCTTCGGCAATACTCTGTACGCAGGTTTCGCTCCGAAACCGGAGCATCCTCCTGACTTTGTAATGAATAATTGTTAAGACAACCTTACCAATTATACTTAAAATATAAAAGACTGAAGAAGTTATAAATTACACCACACAAATTCTCCTGCTTCTCGCAGAGTATAGAAAATTAAGCTTAATTTTTTTTTCCCTTTTTTTACTATTCTAATTCCAAAACATGTAGCTAAACAGTTTAAATATCAACCGATAATATTTTATAAATATATATTAATTTATTTTGTAAGACGCCTTATGCAAACACTGCAAAATGAATTAATTTAGGAAATGGGAAAATCAGTGTTCATATTATTATTTTAATACGCTAATTAACAGTAATAGGAAATTATTACCTTGCATTTCTAGTGACTGGATTATATTTAATTTTCCTACATTGTAAAACAGCCTTACTCTCTTCAAATTCGAGTTCGAAGTCTTCTTGATTGACTCTATCAATAGGAAATAAATAAGGATTAATTAAAACGTTAAATGTTGGCAACCCTGCACTGCTAGCATGGGCAAGAGACAATTATATCCCCGGGGAAAGGATATAAATGTATCTTCTCTCACAGCTTTATTAACTCTCAGAGCATTGGAAATCACAAGTGGAAATAATATCCAAATAAAATATGTGTAATAATAAACGGGGTATTATATATATGTTTTTTTTTAAATAAATGATAGAAAATAACGGGGTAAACTTCTCCTATTCCATATTCCCGTACTTTAGCAGGTGGACACGTTAATTATATCCCTCGTCAGGGGATATAAGCGGGGGATATAATTTTTGCCTCCTGCCCGTGCTAGCCCTGCTGAAGTGGTGAAGTCAAAGTCCTAACAAATGGGCTAGTTGGTAGGACGACTTCGACTTATCTTTCGAGGAGCTGAGTTCGAATCCCAGCAAGCACCTCTAACTTTTCTAAGCTATGTGCATTTTAGAATATCTCTTGTTTCAACGGAAAAAGAAAAATATCGTAACGAAACCTGCATGCCTGACAGTTTCACATAATGTTCTCAAAGAGTCGGACGGCCGATTGGCGCAGTTTGCAGCGACCCTGCTTTCTGAGCCCAAGGCTGTGGGTTCGATTTCCACTGCTGGAAAATGTTTGTGTGATGAGCATGAATGTTTTTCAGTGTCTGGGTGTTTATATGTATTTTCTAAGTATTTATGTATATTATTCATAAAAATATTCAGCAGTCGTCATAGTAGTACCCATAACACAAGCTACGCTTACTTTGGGGCTAGATGGCGATGTGTGTATTGTCGAAGTATATTTATTTAAAAAAAAAAAAAAAAAGAGTCCACCAATCTTCACTGGGCCAGTGTGGTGGAGTACGGTCTTAACTACTACTCATTATGGGAAGAGACCCGGTAGTGGGCTGGTATTGGGTTGATGATGATGACACAGTCATAATTAATGAGAGGTGCTAGAGATTGTTGCTGAAACAAATAAGGAAATATGACCCAAGTATCCTCTTTCCCTTATTTAGAACATGTTAAACCATTTGTCTCCTGGTTTTCATGATTAATATTATTACTTCTGATACCTATCTTGTATTGGAGCAATTTGATGGTTCTCAAATCTATCTTGCTTGTGAGAGAAGCACATCCAGAGCTTCCATTGCACATTCAATGATGATGGTGCAAAAAAAAACTTTCTAATATAACTTTATAATAAAATATTTTTGGGAGTTTTGAGAAACTGCTTGTGCACAAATCCGATAGAGAAATTTGCTTGACAAAGCCAAGTGTCACGCAAGGCTTGGAACTTTGGCGATTATGAATATGAGGAAAGTTTTATCTATTCAATTATTAAAGAGCATTTAAACTTTATTTCCAAGCAATAATACCTTTCGTTTCCGTAAGCGAAGAAAACATCTTCCTCTTCGAAAAATTGGTTTAAAGCATTAACAGGGGAGCCAGACTGGGAGAAAACTTTTCTCACACAACCAGTATCTAACTTGATACACTCAGTGATTGCCGCTAATGCATGCTCCAGAGTTGGGCTGTTGCGTTTATTCAACAGCAATCTGCAAACCTACAAAATTATCAATACTATGAGAGCCCCGCCCCATTAAAAAATAAATAAAAATAGTTTATTTTGCTAAGAAACAAAGTTGTAACACTATATACGCTGAAGTCTTCTTTTAAGAGTTGTATTACTACCCTTGTATCAGAAGACTCAGCTCTTCCATTACAATTAAAATAAACTAAACAAATTACAATAAAAGGAAGGTAGGTAAACAAATATACGTATGAATAAACACAAGTAAAATTTAAAAAGCCATACTATGCTTAATGAAGTCTCTAATGAATGCAGACTCAAAACCCATGGGTTTTCATTTCATTCACATAAATTTTCTTTGAAAATAAACACCAACAAAAAGGATTGTATCTACCAATCATAACACGAATGAAGAATATCTATGGAACACACTAATCTCCGGCAATAGGAGATGTAAGTTTATTTGTTGAAATGTGCTTCACACAGGAAATATCAGTCTGCTTTATTTAAAAGAAATCGACTGACTGACATAATGTAAATACCAGCAAGTACCATAAATGCAAGTTTGTAATAATTCGAATTTACCTTGCGGGGTTTCACTCCATTCCTAATTATAGTAACTATGCGTGGTCGGACAACATTGTCTCCTGCAGGGCTTATTCTGGGAGTCTCGTTGCCAGTAGAGTTGCTACCATTTGTCTGCAACAAGACCATAAAGGTAGTATAGATGACTATCTTGACTGCCGATTGGCGCAGTGGGAGTAATCCTGCTTTCTGAGTCCAAGTCTATAAAGGTTTAATTCCCACAACTGGAAATGTTGTGTGTTGAACATTGACGTTTTTCAGTGTCTTGTTGTTTATCTATATTTAACGGCCGACTGGCACAGTGGGCAGCGACCCTGCTTTCTGAGTCCAAGGCTGTGGGTTAGGATTCCCACAACTGGAAAATGTTTGTGTGACGAACATAAGTGTTTTCCAGTGTCTGGGTGTTTATCGGTATATTATAAGTATATATTAATAAAAATATTCATCAGTCATCTTAGTACCCATAACAGAATCTACGCTTACTTTGGGGCTAGACGGCGATGTGTGTATTGTCGTAATATATATATATTATAAGTATTTATGTATGTTACTGATAAAAAATATTTATCAGTTATCTAAGCATCCATAACACAAGCCAACTACTTTGCGGCTTGATGTTTGTATTGATATTTAATTTTTTTTTTTTTAGGAGGATATTAGATATTTATTTCAGGAGGAGTACCATATTGTATATACTGTATACACTGTGCTGTTTAAACACCATTTTTCACCAATCAGCGTACTTGATTTGATAATAGTTTTATTTAATTGCATATATCATAACAAACAAACTTGACATAATTAACAAAACAATTGCTTACACTATCATTTATGACATAATTCACACTGAATAGAAATATATATATTTCGAACAATTCAAAATGCAATTTAAAATAGGCAGCAACCTAAACTATTTTTTGTATTTATTATATTATTTTTATATGACAAAAAATTCATATCAACCATCCTTTATATAATTTACTATTAAGGTTTACCTGCAAATATCGAGACAGCCTGTTATTTGCCCTAGCAGGAGATGGGCTGGCACTGTCAGTCAGGGACTCAGGCCCACTTAGTCTAAATGACTGTGGTGTGACTGCACTAGCTTTGTAGTCTATACGTTTAAAGGGCTCTCCAAAACCACTACATACATACGATTGTCCATCTTCAAGATCATCCAGTTTTCCTATCTGTTTGCGGATAGAAATTAAAGTATTATACAATAACGTATAAATTTACTATACATCAATTTAACTTTAAAGCATTTAAAGATAGTAACTTGATGAGAAATAATATAATAATATTTTGGATGCTAGAAAGGTTCTTACTTACTTTTCTACCTTCTAGAGAATAAATAGTTCTAACACCGCTTGGCAATGTTACATTATCAACTAACACCCTAGTTAAATCTGCAGTTAAACTGTCGAAAGATCTAAAACAAAAGAGTATGCTCAGTACTACCCAGACGAGTATTTAGAAAAGAGTTCAAATAATCGATTGACCAGACATTTATGCTATGAGTCATTGTTAGAGCATTCAATGTGTTTAATAAGCGTTAATCAGCTCCACAAATTATAAATTGACACTCTTAGTATAAACAAGTAATGTGCATAATCCTTCTGGAACATTATTGAAAACTTATTTCATCATACATACAATGGAATGTAACTGGCAAGTTGTTACACAGCAAAAACATGTAATGTGTATTAATGCTATCAGAAAAAGTTCCATAATATTAAATTTTTTATAATGTTTTTATAATTTATGTGTTTGTTATTACGAATATATAAATAACGTTGTACAAAAAAGATGATAGATTGCAGCTGGCCCAATTAAGTTTGCAACACAACAGAATCAAAATAGGTTTCAAATAGGAAAGTGAAAGTGAAGTTTACAACATGGTAGTCTATTGTACAGTATTTACTAGTTCTTACGTCCTTACCTGTATCTCTCTGGCAAGACTGGAATAATTACTCCTGAATAAAATTTATCACCATTTCGAAAAAATCTGATTCGTTTTGCTTTTCGTGCTGGTTGAGACCGGACCATTACGTTACGTCGATTCGTCCTAGATTTCATTATTTCCAAATCGCTTAAATCCTTTTCTAGTTCGCAAACGGAGCTTGAGCGACTTCCACTACGGCTCAAATTATTCTCCATTCTGTAAACGGAAAAAGTCGTAACAAAGTTCAATGTTTCGCTAACGGACGGGTCTAACATGAATCAGATTGACCTCACCTTCCTTCTTGGTTTACGTTTAACGGAAACAATAAAGGTTAACTTTATTTGTAGGAAATCATAACTTTCATCGCATCTCACTTTAATAGACTTTTGAAAACTACGACTTTTAAATACATCTTTTTGAATTGAATCCAATCTATTCGAGAATTCTGTTTCATCAAACACGGAAATCTGCGGAAATCAGCGCAGGCTATAGATACAATATTTTTTCTTTTTGTCTGTGAATTATCACAGGTTAAAAAATCAAATTAGATTGGAGCATTTAATATTATCTGTATAATTACTATTGACCTGTATTATGGAGGGTAGAGGTCCTTTAATCTGTATGATATACTTCCTTCTAAAATTCCTCGTCCCTTAAATGCCGAGTGTGTGTTAATGTCAGTGTATAGTCGGTATGTTAAACATCTATGCAAATTTATTAAAATTAACAAATTAAAACTATGATTTTTATATTTTGGATATAAAATTTGAATTCTATTTTATCTTCAAATGATTTTTAAATTCATGCGTACTTAGGTCATTTCACTAACAACTACTATTGCAGGTCGAAGTTATGAAATAGACATTTCTTTTTCTTTACTGACCACTCTAGTTCGTGCCTTTTCCAAGCTACATGACACTGGCAAAGTACATTGTGCTGTTTTGGCACTACGAAAAGCCATAAATCAAAAGAAGAAGAAGAGGGTAGAGGTATGGAGGGTAGAGGCAAGGAGAGTCATCTGTGTATATGAAAAAGTGTCGTCAAAATGTATTAAATTAGGATGGCGCCACATTTGCATCAGGGTAACTCTTAAAAGAAGCGCCAAATATAAATATTGTTAGAGTAGGCTTGAAAAATAAACAAGGAAGTATGGAGATACAAGGAAGTAAGGTTATATTTACCAAAATATTTTGTACAACGTAAGTTGTTGAAATTCTCAATAATTAACTACTTTAGTCGATAATGACATTAAATTTTTTAACTCGGCATACTTCAATTCATCTACGATTGCTACATTCATACCATACCCTGTGCATCCACCAGCGCCATTGTGGAGGATTTTTGAACTGTTATTTAGCGCATACACTGGACACTTTTTCAACTTTTCTCCCATATAAGATGACTCTCCTTACCTCTACCCTCCATAGATTAAACTAATGCTAAAATCATGACAAACATGATATTTCAGTATTATGGGATACGGGATATACTGCAATAATGTTTTGGGGCATTTTATTCCCAAATTCCTGATTTACTTGTTATGCTGTAATATAATATGAGTAAAATGTCATCCCTAAAAGTTTTGGTATCCTCACGCTGTATCAGCTGTAAGCTTATTTATTATTTATTTTTTTTGTAACTATTACCCATCTACACTATAACATAACAGAATAATTAAAAACTAAACTGAATGAAAAAAAATTACAGTAACTTCTTCTTTGTCGTTACACTCTTGACAGAGTGGTCGTTACACTCTCGAGTTCGCGCTGGCGAGTTATTGTTGGCTCGGTCTACAATCATCATCTTAGTTTGGATAAACGAGCCTGGCATTTTACTCATGCCCTCGCGAACATTTCTGATGCACTACAATAACGGGGTAAGCCCAACAGCATTCTGAAATCATCATTCTACTTAACTTAACTTGACTTAACGCGCTGTCTACAGTATCAGGGTGCAATACAATAATGCTTATCGTATCTTGATGAAGTTGCTAAGGTACTGCAGTGCATCGGACATGTTCGCTAGGGCCAGAGTACCGGATTTCTTTGCGATCATGAGATCGCGAATCGCAACATTTTGGAGTCGTTTGCGAGCCTCCGATAGCGAAATCCTAAGCACGTTGGCAGAGGGTCTGGACTGCTCGATTTTCAAGCACTGGCTTTCGGTGCACCATGAGGCGAATGGAAAATAAACTGTGATTTTGTAAAGGTTCGGTATAAGATAACCCATAAACTATGACGAACTATGTATTATTATGACGGACGTGAGTTTGCAATAATTTTATATTGCAATATTGTTACTTATTATTATTATTTTGTTATTTAATTTATCTTTTTATATTTTAATAACACATAATCGCGCTCTCCGTAGATAGAAACCAAAATCGCGTCTGAAACCAAATTGTCCGTCATGGACATTAAAACTTGTTTTAAATTCGTGTCTAGCAAGCTGTAGAATATTTTGGCTAAAATGATAGGCAAAGACACAGCCCTGTAGTTGTACTTATGTGAAATATCTCCCGTCTTGTTATGTAGGAGTTGGGAATGTAGGAGTGACTCATGCATAAAGAGTAAAACATGGCCAAAATTAGGAAGGTGAATGTCAGAAAATGTAAGGTGTTTGATTTTAGTTTAATTAAATAATTTAGTTTTGTTTAGAAATGTACATCAGAATAAGCACCTTTGTGTAATGTTTGTAACCTCATTGGCGTGAAGGTTTTAAATGTATTTCAATGTGGTAACATTACAAACAGGTGACGCATTTATCAATTCCGTTTTATGTCAAAAAGTACTTATAGACATTAGACAAAGAGTGACTATTATTTTTATTTTACAATAACTATATAAATTTTACGTGCATAATGTCTTCAAGAAAAAAGGTTCTCCTTAAAGTTATTATCCTCGGCGATAGTGGCGTCGGCAAAACATCGTTGATGAATCAGTTTGTCAACAAGAAATTTTCCAATCAGTACAAGGCTACAATAGGCGCAGATTTTCTCACGAAAGAGGTAATTGTCGACGATAGAATCGTAACAATGCAGATTTGGGACACTGCGGGACAGGAGCGGTTCCAATCGTTAGGAGTGGCATTCTACCGTGGGGCGGATTGTTGCGTCTTAGTTTTTGACGTAACTGCCCCCAACACGTTCAAGTCCTTGGAGAGCTGGAGAGATGAATTTCTCATACAGGCTTCCCCACGCGATCCAGAAAATTTTCCATTTGTGATACTAGGTAACAAGGTCGATTTGGATAACCGCGCCGTGTCCGCGAAACGAGCTCAGCAATGGTGTCAAAGTAAAAATGATATTCCATATTTTGAAACGAGTGCCAAAGAAGCCGTGAATGTAGAACTCGCATTCCAGACTATAGCACGTAATGCCCTAGCCCAGGAAACAGAGGCAGAGCTTTACAATGAATTTCCAGATCAGATCAAGTTGAACGCCAATGACAATGGTCGCAATAGGGACGGAGACAACTGTGCTTGCTAAGTTATCTGTTATACTACATCTTTTAACATTGGCAATACATTAGTGTTTCCATATTATTTCATGTTGAATTGAATACAATAGAGTGTAATTTTTTATTTATAAGTAATGATTATTTACTATTTTATCATGGTGTAAAAAAAATGTATAGAAGTGTTATATCTTCCATGTTTATTTTTGTGATTTGTTTTAATGAGCACATCCAATCGTGTTAGGCATGAAAAAATTTTAAAATTGCTTTTTCACATTGTTGGTTGCCAGTTGTCTATCAACAATCCAATTGGTAATGTAATATTATGAAGTACAATTTGATCTGTTGCCTCGGCCCAAAAAAAAAAAAATTGTATAGCAGATCAGGCTATGTATATTGTTAGGAGAGTGTAATGAAATCTCAAAATCAGAAGTCAGAATCAATTAAATGTAAATTATCTCATTCTTATTGTTATACCATTTTAAGGAAACAATTTTAAAGTTATTTGCCTAACATGTTAAAAGCATCAATCAATTATCCAAATTTAAAGTTCTAGACACATTTTTATATACATGAAATCAAAATTGTAAGATGAAACTGGTACCTAAAGCTATTGCTATGGAGGAGCTGCATGAGCATTGGAGTTTAAATCTAGTGATTTTTGAGTTCAGCAGGGGGGGGGGGGGGGGGGGCTGATAGGCAATGGCTGCGGTGGTAAAATCACTCCTATTATAGAGTGGGAGGGTCACCACAATATTATATGGGTTTCAACTGTGACTGGTTCTTCAATTTTGTTATGTATGTAAAAAATGTTAGGAAAATTCCTCTTATTGCAAAGTGAGGGTTTACCTTTCCAGGGTTGGGGTTCACATGTGCATAAATTTACAGATTTATGTTTGAGGAAGAACAAAACCTAAGTATAACCTTAATTTGATTTTGTATTCTCTTTATTTAATAAAAATAAAATAAAAAAACATTTGTGTGATAAATTAGTAATAAAAAGTTGAGTTTTAATAATTATTTAAGTAATTAGAGTTATAAATATAGAAGTTTTAACTTGATTTTGTTACTAAAGTGAAAAGTTAATCTTAATTTGAACCTAGTATCAAAGTTAAGCCAGTGCCTCAATATTTTTAATATCCGTATTGAGAAGCTGCATTTGATATGGAAATGCATTTTAAGTTATTGCTTGTTCTGAATTTTAAATGAAAGTCATTTCTGTTAATTGGAATACCATATCAGGTAAAGACCTGTTGGGTTAGAATTTTTAAATAACAAGTTTCCGTAGTATATTTCCGGAAAAAAGTACACTGTCTTTTTAAATTAAATTTTATATTTTTTACACATTGTGTAGCATTGGACCCATCAGACTACTCAGACATTCCTAGTGTCTATAAGCTGGCAGTTCATTGCAGAGTGTAAACTAGGGTCCAGCCACTATGGAAAACAAGTGATAGTCAAGGACTATTCCGCCCAGTTTAATTGTCTTCCACTGTGGAAGTTCCACCCTTTATCTCTCTATAAGCATTTGGTTAAAATGATGTGAGAACTTATGACTATATAATTAAATAAGTATATACTTAAGATCACTTTTATTACAGTTGCAGTCTCTCCTAAAGTGTCACTCGCATCCCAGATCTTTGTAGTCAATCTAAATATCTTAGGACTAAACTTACATCTTTCTTAATTTAATTGTGCTTATTTATTTATTGTTATCATTGGGAGCTTAAAACTCTGATTACAGGAATAATTTTAGATGGCCAATCTAAAATATGTATTATTGTGTTAATGTCTAATCTTAAAATTGTTGGTTTCAAGTTTAAGAATTCCCAACAGAATATTATTTTCATCAACTATATATATTTACTAAATATTTCTGTATATATTTGAAATACATATATATTTTTAGATAATAAGTAGTTAATGATAAAAATTAACAAGTGTACCTACTTATATACACTCACATTACTCAACATTTGTAACATTGTTTTAAATAAAACTGCAATATAATATTATAGTGACATCATCATTTCCAAGTTCAGATTACCATGTAATAGGATTATACTATAGATACTCGTAAACACTACTATGTATAACTTGCCATTACAACTTGTTCATGCAAAACATAGTTGCATAGACTGACTGTTCTATAGATACAGATGTCTCTAAAATAATATGGTATCAATAAATACATCACATTGTATCATGTAGGTTGCAGTTTGTGTTTCTTACCATAAGATAGTATATTATGACTATAAACCTTAATGCTCAGAAGCAACTAATAAGCAGCTTAGAACAGCTTTAAAGCTTTATGAGTGTTTGTAGATCTGTTATGAAGTGTTTCAAATATGGCCTATTATAAAATTGGAAGATTTCATTAAATAAGCTTAAAAGTAAAATGATATACTTTTAAGGCTCTTTATAAACTATCTATTTATAAATTCAGCATCCTTGTATTGTTTCATCGCACTACCTTTTTTGCGGAATTATCTATTAAAATTATAGTATTCTAAATTTTATTGTCAAAGAGAAAGTATGTAAATTTTAAGACCTAGTTGTACAAGGTAAAGAAAGACAACATACGCTGTAATAATGGTTGCTTCTAATTTTATATTGATAAATAAAAATCACATTTAAATTCTTGTTTAATTTTGAGTCCATACCTTATATTAACAGCCTTACAGGAAGAATTTATATCTCGTTACTTATGGTACTCTATTTTTCTGACTTTTCTTATCATGTTAACAAACTTAGCATTACTACAAACTGTAAAAGTAAAAGTTAAAATAAAAACAAGAAAATAACAAGTGCCTTATGCGGTTTCTTACGAGAATGAACCGCATAAGAACAACAAGTAAGAAAAAATAGAGTTCTAATGTGAGCTTAATTATTTAGGGATTGGAATAAATTCAGGACACCATGGAAAAGCTTTTGCCGGAGTCTTATGATACACCGTGCAATTTTAACTTGTGCATGAATTTGACTATGGCGAAATGGACCATTCGTGGGCCATCCACGAATTGATCGAATGCGGTAACAGATTTAAGGCGCGTTTGGTCAAGACCAATTAGATGAAATGATAAACTAATTACGGTATTTTTGACGAACTTCGTGGCCAAGCGGTGTACGCTGCGGTGTTAAGTTTGAGGTCCCCTGTTCGATTCCCAGCAGGGGTAATTTGGGAATTTATTGATTCTGGTTTTTCTCTGGTCTGGCCTCAGCGATTCAGCGTTCCGGTACGATGTCGCGTAGAGACAGACTAGGAGCATATAATATAACTGGCAAACTGCCTGATAACAGCGCCCTACTATCTTAGACTGCATCATTACTTACAAATAGGTGAGATTGCAGCCAAGGGCTATCTTGTAGGAAAAAAATATTTTAAACAAAAACTGTACCTAATACCCTTGGCCAATATTCTAAAAAAATGTGGTGTTTTATTGTTTGTTATCATTCAGTTTATCTGATAGTATTTGAGTTTAATAACTCCATTGAGATCCACTATCATTGACCGTCCTTTAATTTTAACAAACTCCCTGTTTTTTTGCTGACATATACCCCTTGTAGTCATGGGCGTATTTACAAAGCATGATTATGTTATAACTTTAACCTGGGTTATAGGTTTTGCATTTATAAACATTAGTGGGGGAAATAGGGATACAGTAAATGTAAATAGTAGATACCTTAAGCCGCCTGCACTTCTAGTTTTGAATAAATGGTGTTTCAGTTTCTTTCTTTTTCTGCCTTTTTTTAGTTTCATTAATTTTTTTCCATTAATTTATGGGGCGGCCTATCTTACCGGCCCAGGACGCTGGATCTTAAAATACGCCACTGGTTGCAGTCCACACCTGGGGGTCGAAATAGACGGCTATGATATCGTTGCTCTACATAAAGGCTTGCCCTGACGAATTCTTTTTTAAAGTAGAGATGGTTTAAAATATTAATAAATAAATTAATAGCGCAGCATTGCACCTACGTTTCAAATTTATTCTCTTTCGTTGTGAATAAAGTTCCCACTACAAGATAGGACGTATAACGTAGATTGGACATTGAGGTAAATAATGATGAACTAAAAGTAATAGTGGAAAACAACCCTGGTTTACTAACAAGGCTCTTTAATGTTCTCTTATTCCTATATCAAAGACCAAAGTATTAGAACAGCGCATAGCGCTAACTATGGGTTTCATAAGAAGGCTCAGACTAATGGATGGAGCTATGCTCGGAGTATCTATGCGGTGAAGACAGAAATGTCTTGACCGACAGAAACGGTTGTCAGATACGTCGAAGAACCAGAGTAAGACTGAGCACGTAGCACGAAGTTGGTGGAATGGCATGGTAACTCAACACTGGAAAGCAAAGTTTCGGTAGGTGGACAGACGACATGAAGCGAGTGTCAGCAATACGCTGGCACTAGACCGTGGAGTGAGGGAGTCTTTACAAAAGATCTATCTCAAGCAGTAAACGTCCATCGTTTGAAATAATGGGGATGGTGATGATTACGTCAATCAAGAGTAAAGATCCAAGCCATTGTCATTATCAAGAAACAGTTCGAATTCTAATGGTAAGAATATCGCGCTGCCTAATATAGATATTTTAATATCTACCAACGTTACTAATGGAATTAATTACTTTTATTAGCATCGGTTTCCATTAAATTCCATTACTTCGAATAATGTACCATAGACTCATTCATTAAAACGTGGCTACGTATATTTTGTATCTACTTATACGCAAACTGTACAATCAACGATTAGCAAATATACAGTTAGCTAGCGAACAATTAGATTGCTTTGCTTAGTTAAGGTAGGTATACTCTACTCTTCCCGTATGTAAGCAAGAGCGTTAGCATTGCGGGGATAAACCACCAGCTGACAGTGGTTAGAGAGAGTATGTCTAGAGGTCCAAACCTTCCACAGCTCGAAGGATTACACAATCCGGTAGACAGCTAAGTTTATTTATAGGATTGCGTTACCACGAACCACGATACCTACCGGTAAAAACAAATCCTAACAACAGTAAGCAGAGCATTTTACCTTTACCCTGTGTGTCACAAACTCCCAACCTTAAAACGTATTTTACAATTATTCAACTATTTATAATGTTCATAAATAGAATAATAATTGTTGTTAAATGTTAATATTGGAAAAGTTAATTGGTAAGTTTCTTGATGTCTTCTTCTCCAAGGAGTATTTTGAAGTGTTCGCGGTGATGTAGACCTTTGGCGTTTGAAATGTGCCGTTTAAGTAATATGATGCCACTTAATCTGTTAAGTGCTACGCGTCCATGAAAGGCCAACGTAACCCAACTATTTTTCTTTCAACTTTATTTAACACTAGCTGTTGGCCGCGTTATACGTTCGCATTTCGTACGGTTTTTTACAATCCCGTGGGAACCATATGTTTCCTGGGATAAAAAGCCTATTACTACTACTAGTTATAGGTACCTACTTCACCCTTCTACTCACTCTATGCCAAAAATGAAGATGATTGCTAAGTTAAGACGTGAATTTAGGACAAACAAACAATCAAACGCTCTTTCGCAGTTATAATAGTAAGGAATTATTAGATAGATAGATGGATAGATGAAGTCTGTATTGCACAAATTAAAAAGAAGAGAAAAGATGACAACAAGAAATAAAGCAGAAAGTTTTGTTGCTTTAAACGAACTCTTCTAGACAACTCTTAATGGTAAATAATGCTTAAAAGCCATAGTAGAATACATCTCCGCAAGAATTTTGAAAATCGGAATTGTAGTTCGAGCTAAATAAAAACTGATTCATTAAAAGCGTTGACCCACTGTATGATTGCGAAAGCGCAGTAGAAATATATGTCCTTATATACTAATATAGTACTTACTTCAGGCCTGCGCATGCGTAGCGGGGAGTTGGGGGGAGCGACCGAAGCTCCAGCGTTTCAGCCGTCCAGTTACTCGTTCAGTCTCGCTTGTGACATGAAAGGGCGCGATTCTTCACACGCATCACGGTGCTCCGAGAAATGCATCACAATGAACAGCCGCCTGGGATTGCATGTAATGGTAAGTCTGCATCCATATTTCAACTTCTTCTTGCCAGTTACAGATTGGCTGGTCTTTCTAACAAACATAAAATATTAGCGTACAATATACATGTATTACGATTTTGCTATTAAGTCAGCAATTAAAACCAATTAAATCGTAAATTAAACACTAGAGCTTTTTTCATGCGCCTTTTCAGTTTCACATTTTTTAATATGTCTAGGTACCTATCATATGTCTACATTTTCCAATGAATTATGATCAATAGGCACACGAGACATACAAAATGATATGAATTAGTAGTCTCAAAATATTCTAAGTACTTATATCAAAAAATATATATATGTTTAAATATATTTTTCACGCGTTTTCTACCTATATACCTATATACCTTATGCCTATATAAGTAAAACATTTGGTTCATAGAAAAGGCAATTTTGATATATTTTAATAAGTATTTATATTGATTATTATAACCAATTTCTTCAAAATTTCACAATGCTGTACGGGTGTCCTCATCGACCTTGAGCTAGGTAAGTAGAAGTACACGTCACGTGTAGGGCTACCAAAACGGAACATGAGAATTGCAGACATTCTCTGATTTTTAACAAGTATGTACTATCCGGAAAATTAAGTAAGATCGTTGTATTGTATGTGGCACTGACACAAAACGTATCACGGTTAAAGACGGATCTATAAGTCCCTCATGGATCTAGTAGTGACCTTCAAAATTTTCCTGATAACTTATATTTTAATGAAGGCGCTGTGTATTTTTTTCGTATTTCGTATAAAAATGTTTACAGCTCTACATATATTTCCTTAGTTTTATCCTCAATATTATTACCACCATTGCTATTATTAAAAAGTAAGAATGAAAATGTTGCATATCGATTTTATTTTATGTTCATTTATTCTTTAACATTCTTCTTTCACCTTTTAGTCTTATGTACTTGTAAAATTTTGGTTAAAACTAAAAAACGACTTCCTAAAGAACTCTTCATACTGAGTAGTACCTTTCTTGAAAATAGAAATTCTTGTACTGCCGCGACTACTGATTCGTCTTCTTCAAATCAGAGATGAACCACTTTGCCAGCCTGCTTTATTAACTTTCAAGGAGTTTTTATCGCATTGTCACTTCATACTGAGCACGCTATGTAAAAAAAACATGTTTCATGTCTTTAAAATTCTGGTCATCTGGTGACCCTAGTCAAGGGAGAATAACTAGATCGCTTGATGTTGGATATAGCGATAAACAATCATTTCTCATCCTTTGGTAGAGCTCGGAGGATAACTATAATACTAAAGGATGCGTTGTTAATTAGTCCTAAAAAAATTGCACTATTTATGTAAACGAGTGAAATTTCGTGGTACTGAAGAGAATAAATAATAAAAGGGCAATATATAGTTTTGTGTAAATTTTCTTTGCCTAGCGGTTATATACTAAAAACATACTATTACGCGGACCACGATCGATCATAAGATCGTTCAGGGAAATTGTCTTTCCTTGTTGCAGTTGATACAGTTTCTTTATATAACTGCAACATAAACTTCGCTGGTATCTTAACGACGTGAAGGCTCTCATGTAAGCATTTCTCCCATGCTCCTAGTCTAGAAATACTTTTGTGATACAGAACTATAGTTTAAAACCTTGCAATAATGTCGCCTTAAACTCTACCAATAAGGTGCAGTTCTTTGACAAAATCTTCCACTGCGTATTTTTTCAAGATTGTTTTTTGTGTTGTTTAATTTTTCCCGCTTGATTTTAGCTCTTATTATTTCCCGTTGTGGAGTTGACGCTTAAACAAATTCATTTTCTGTAGATATGAATAAACCAGTCATAAGTTCCACAACTCTCTAGCCTTTTTCATTCCATTCATCATTCTTGCTTTTTTTTTTTTTTTCATAATCGGACTTAATATTTCTGATGCTGGAATTAACAGTACAGAAACGATTCAGAATTTCGGAATTTCGGAACACACCTTTGGACTTGATGCGTTCATTTCTATCTTTGTATGAGAAGTGAAAGTGGGTGTAGATAAAGCTAAGTATTGATATTTGGTGACATGTTTACTGAGCATCTTAAGCAATCGCAATGTAGAAGAAGGAACGACCTAAGAGTACCTTCCTATTGGTTAACTTTGAGCTATTATTACATCATCCAATGATATACCCTAAATGTTTGAAATTGGCTGAGTAGACTTAAAATCAGTAAGTAGTTGCAATAATATTTATAGTAAAATAAGTAAATAAGAATTTTTTAAATATATCTAACCCACTTTGTATAAAAAAGAAGGTTGAAAATTCTAACAGAAAAATATAATTATGTCTTTTGGTTCTCAAATATTAGTAATCATGTTTGAGGATAAAGCCCGTAGTAAATAAATATTTTACTAAGAAATGGAATGTATACCTAAACAGATATTTCTTCGATCATAATGTCATAAATAAACAAAAGTAAATACTTACCTACAAAATATTTAACAGAGCTCATAAGCTTCCTATTCGAAGTTTTAATAAGTAAACTAAAGGCTTTTGTGGGTTAAGTTATTTTTTGTCCCTGGCAAATAATCCCGCGGGAGCATTAAAGCGGTTTGTAAATTGTACCTACGAGTACTATGTATGGTATGTATATTAATTAGGGCAAATGAACAAACCAATGGTTTCATTTAACGAGATGGCATTCTTGTATTAGATAAATCAATTAACTGAGAAGGGATTTTGTTGGTTGCGTTCGATATAATGATTAAAAAGGTTATTGCGAACTTTAGCTAAGTAGGTATAGGACATAGGTTACCGCTTTATACATAAGTATATAGCGGTCTCCATTTTCATGGTCACATTTACTTCCAATGAAATGCTGCTAGTTATTGATTGGTTGAAAGGAAAACATACGTATAACCTCCTTATTACACAACTTAATTTGCAGCGAATAAATAATTCGAGGTAGGTATGCCTCGCAACATCGTAAACTACTTATCGAAGTATTCTGAAACTACTTAGGTACTTTGAAATCATTAGTTGTAAAACACATAAAAAACGTTGTTTTTTATAAAATCGTCTGCGACAAGTCTAGGTTTGACAATCAAATATTTTACATTACTAGCTGTTCTGAGGTGATAAGTACCAGCCTGATGCAAATCAGCTTACTAGTTTTTGCAACAAAGCTGTACTAACATACATACGTTGACGCATATTAAAGTTATATTAGAAGTTAATAAAAATTAAATTAAATTCTTGAAGATATCTAGATACAATTTGTTTATTTTACATGTGTTACACGTGTTTTATTATGTTGAATTGATTATTTCTCTGTAAAAACTTTTAAAACCGTTTTATCGGATTGATGAGGTCGGCAATTTATGTATAGTCTTTATCAGATCGTTGTAAAAACAATAAAAATTATCTTAGTGCCTAAAATAATGATAGGAGAGTTATTAAACGTTTGATTTTATTGTTCCTCTATCATATTTTTTAAGTTAAACGAACGTTAGAGGTTTCCTAAAGCGACATCTTCTGTTAAGTAACGAACTTCCAACGGGCGAAAGATGGTCAATTTGGTGCTCATTTCCGACAAGAGGATGATAGTTGGTTTAACAAAAAAAAGTTAGGTATTGTGTTTTTATGCTAAATAGCGGTTAGAATCACTAACGTGTGTTAATACTCGTTAAAGTCCACCAACCCGCATTGTAACAGCGTGGTGGGTCTATGCTCTAAAACCATCTCTCCTATGAGAGACGAGGACCTGCAGTTGGCCTTAAATAGGCTGCGAATGTTAATGTTCATGTACCTATGTAATAAACATAGAATGTTTATTACATAGGTACATGAACATTAACATTCGCAGTGTGTTATTGATATCCAGATTTTTTCTAAATGGATATCTGCAAGTTATTTACCGATCTCAATTAATTTTATTTATTTCAACAAATTTGGTTTTTGGTCTGTTTTAAAACATACTTTACAATAGCAAGTAATGAAAAGGTTGCTTAGGTACATTCCAAAATAATAAAAAATGTAATATATAAATAATTTTTATATATTAGTATGGATGACTCTATTAAAACAATAAGTTCGGACTGCAGATTCCACTG
This sequence comes from Pararge aegeria, assembly GCF_905163445.1. Taxonomy (NCBI): domain Eukaryota; kingdom Metazoa; phylum Arthropoda; class Insecta; order Lepidoptera; family Nymphalidae; genus Pararge; species Pararge aegeria. Next base: position 8,880,896 of record NC_053183.1, read on the forward strand.
ATCATTTTATATCAAATATTACGTGTGCATTGAAAGCTATTTTATAGAAAGGTGGGCATAAGCGACTTAATAAAAATAAAGTAAGCCATAAAAATAAAGTACCTACTATGCAGGTTGATTGTTGAGCCAACAGAAAATGACCGATGAAATATCTAACTATGTCACGTAGTTAGATTTATATTACATAGGTAGTCGTACAACATAACTATGATCGACATCAGTAGGTAATACAGCCTTATTGATTCAATTGTATGGCCGTCTACAATATGTTCGGTTTGTCCCTTTTTTCGTTTTGATGAATTGGTATTTCGATCGACAATTAAAATTCCAAAATACATGTTCTCATATCCACCTCCAACCTTAGATGTCGCCTAACTCAGATAATAGATAAGAGAACGATTTAAAAAATATTTTGGTTTTGGATTTGAAAACCAAATACTCGAAGAAGATTATGGTCAATTAAACATAATGTTACAAACCTTAGAAGCTTACCAAACGAAGTGATAGAGGAGGCCGGCGATGAGACGCGGTGGCCCGGGGTGTTATTGTGTAGAATAGCAAAAAAAAGTTTGTATGGGAAACTTATCAGAAGTTGTTAGTAGACCAAGTCGCGGAGAACTGCTTGTTAAAAAATAGACGAATAACAATAGGTAGTTTTATACGAGATTTTCGTTATCAAACAAATACCAATTCATCACTTTTTTATAGATAAATGCCTACCTTAATATATACACAATCAGCATTTTGTGCATGCAATAAGGAGAATGTAGGTAAGTATATCGTTTAGGATGTCATTGACTCAATCAGACTTTCAACAATGATGAATCTGTTCCGCTTGTGACATTGCGAGATTTCGGGCGATGTTGCATCACCCTGCGCTCCCCATTTGAACCGCGTTGTTGCCGATTTCTTTCTGGGAATACCAGCATTTTTTAACTTTGAAAGCTTAGGTCAGACTAACGTTTTCGGAAGTAGTAGAGCTCTGCAGGTTAGCAACTAACTACAATACGTGCCAGTTTCTTTTTTTTCTGGGGAATAAAGCTAATATACACGTTACGTACATGCATATGCGATTGAGGTGCAATAATCAAGTTAAATCCATATGTGATTATGCGTCTTTAATAAAGAGAATATTTGCTCTATTTGCCGTGAAGACCTTGGGGCCATGGAGTCCAAGTGTAAAAAAAAAACAATGCGCAAAGGAATGAGCCTGGCTGTTCAGCGCGGAAATTCAGCCATTATTCTATATTTATTATTCTTGGCACCATTTTACGCAGGCATGATGTAAATCAGTTTCGTTCATTGAGGGTATGCACAGGGTTTGCAGGTACGAGTTATAAAAAACTAAAGGATAGAGATTGTAAGAGTTATAAAAAGCCTACCCTTAAGTATTTATAACTCGTACTGGAGCTTTTCTTAATTTTTTATCATCTGCATACCCTGTGTATACCACCTGTGCACGCGACTGATGTAAACAATTATTTGTTTAGTTATAACTTTTATTGTAACATTATCAATAAATTAACAAATACAAAAAAAAATATAGTACGAAACTTTAATATTTAGACCAAAGGTAGTAAGTAGTAGCAGGACATGTTGTTGTAGGATGTAGAGTTTATACTGGCTTGCAATAACATTACTTTAATTGCAGACTGAAATATTTAAATGATTACTGAAATGAAATGTACAATATGTTACTCTGGATAAAAAAGTTTTCCAATCGCAAAACGATTATCAAATTGGTTCACTAGACGCACCATTTATTAATAAATCAGCTCTATTAAGAATTAAGCAACAAACACGGCTTCATACGCGGTTTTTTGGTTTTTCATGAATCGTGCGGAAACCGTACATTTTCCCAAAATAAAAACCAGCCTATGTGTTAATCCACGGTATAATTTATCTCCATCCCAAAATTCTGTAAAATTGGATCAATTGTTATTTGCGTGAAAGAGTAACAAACATCGATGCATCCATCCTTAGAAACTTTCTCATTTATAACTAGCTGTCCCAGCGAACTTTGTACCGCGGATATTTTTTTTTCTATGAATGTTATATTTTAATACTTAATATCCTATTCCGGTCTAAGAGAAATCAAAAAAAATCAAATATCAAACAAATTGGTCCAGCCGTTCTTGAGTTATAAGTGGTGTAACTAACACAACTTTATTTTATATATATAGATATTAGAAAAAAGTTCAAATGTTCATATTACGTCAGTGTGTATAGTCTAGAAGTATAGATATAGATAAACAATTGTCCTTATAGTAACTCATGTTTGTCATTCATCGGCTGTACTTATTTATATCGATACGCTTAGCTTATAGTAGGGGAGCCCAAGCGGAGATTTCGGGATTTACTAAAGCGCGGCAGATTAATATACAGGGGGATACCTTGTACCCGGTTAAGTATCTCCACAAAACATGAGGCCCATATATAAGGCCGCCCGTGAAGAATACAGGATCAGATTAGTAAAAAAAAATTTACCATCAGAAATTCGCGAGCGCGTCAGATTAAGGTAGGGTGAGTTAATTACATCCTAAAAAGTGTATATTCCACTAATCTGACAATTTGAGAGTGACGTAAAAAAAGGGGAGGGCAACAAAGTTGTAAAAAAAAACGTCATCTCGACATTCTCGAGCGTAGCTAAATTTTTTTTTATTTTGAAGGAAATAATTCAAGAATAATGAAAAATATATAATCTGACGATTTCCGCAAGCCGAAATAACAAAAATTCGTCGATAAAGTTAAATGCGTGCAGCTGCGTGATGCCTACATTTCCTTCTCCGCGTTTCTATTCCTCTCTCACTCTTTCTCTATCTATTACTCTCTCACTCCGTCCTCACTCTGGTTTCTGTTGCCATGACGCCATCACAACTGATCATAAAGACTCGTTCGTGGCATACTGTTTACAACGTGTTTCCAACGTTTTGGCTTTTTTTGCTATTTTAATATTATTTGTGTGAGTTAAAGTTTATAAATATTTAATATGAGTGATATTAATTTGAAATGTGTATTTTGTGGTGAAAGTACCTTACAAAAAACAATTAAATTTACGGTAGAAACATTAAAAAAATGTGTAAATGTTTTGGAATATCGTCGGAGCATAGTAATTTACTAAAAAAGCATACACTTATTTATTTGCATGCTATTTCCTGAGCTTTTTAATTAATTAATGATTTAAAAAAATAAGAAAAAATTTTTTTTTGAAAGTGGTTTTTTTGGAATAACTTTTAACCGGCTTTATCGATTAACTTCAAAAACTAATCCGCCTTTGAGCTTGAAAAACCACGTCGATCGCCACCAAGCTGGTCAAAATCGATTGATTCGTTCGAGAGATATCGTGAGCGAAAGAAACCCGAAAAAGTTTTTTGCGTTTTTTCGGGATTACTCCGAAATTTGTGGTTCGAACAATTAAAATTGCAAAATTACTTACGAGGATGATAAAACTGCGTCGAATGGTGCCATTCAAAAGTTATTGCGGTTTGGAAATTCCAAAAATAGTGTTCTCTGCTTTTATCAGACTTTCGAGCTGGGAGAGCTCAAATGCATAGAAATATTATTTCTTTGAACTCAGCTAACTCAAAATATCACATAAATTATAATTTTGAGCTCAAAAATGTCATAAGTACAATTTCAAGCGCCCAGGAATGGAATTAACGGGAAGTTGCAGGGATGGCCTTTAAAGTGAACCGTTTTTCTAATTTTTTTTTGTCAGATCAGGCGAATCCCACTAGATAATCGTCAGATTATGAGACAGTACGTTTAGAACATAAAGATGAACCATATATATCTTATCTCTTTTTTTTGCACATTATGAAAATGGCCGCGAGTTTGCGTCCCATCGAAATCGTCAGATTAGTGAATGAGAGCTTTTTTTTGGTGTACTTAACACTCCCTTAGAAAATCTGACGTGCTCGATTAAATTTTTTTTTTTTCATTTTCAACCCTTAAATACAACCACCCGCATCATGCAAACGATCAGATTAACATACGTACATTATTAAAAATACGTAGGGCATTGATGCTATCAATATCTGATGCGCTCGAGGATGTCTATGCAACAGTTTTTTTTTATATATTTAAAAATCGATAGCCGCTTCCCCCACCGATGTAAAGGTATATATCATATAACATTTTTTTCTTCTTATCATCTAAGCTTTGCATCCCAATAGGTCTCTACGACGCTCGAGTAAATCCCCATTTAGCCTCGTTGGCTCCCCTACTATTAAGAATAGTTCTGTGAACTACCAACTATCACGTTTGAAACAAATCACATTTGGAAGCAAAAGATCCAACCCACATTTTGTTGCCTTAAAAAAGTTGGGCATAACGTTGCAGTGATTTTATTTTATTCAGTCCTAGCATAGAATTTCTCATTAATGTGTCAACACGATTTGTTATAAGTATCGATAAGTCTGAAGTGAAGGGGTTTTATGCAGCCTGCTGACAACCTATCAACCTATCCAGTGAAAATTTATTATTTAACCGGTTCGGTTTGATTGATGGTGTTAAATCGTCAAACACTTTAACCTCATCTCCCAAAGGAACGGTGCTGAATTTCGGGATTAAAAGTATCCTATATCCTACTTCGACTCAAATTATGCAAAGTTTCATTTGAATTCATTCGGTAGTTTCAGCATAACGCGCGGCCAAGATACAGACAGACAGAAGAAAATGGCATAGAGTACACTCAAAAAAAATTCAAAATATCTTCCATGTACAGAATTTATAACTAACAGTTTTATTATGAGTGTATACCGAGTTTTAATGTAGCCCTAAACTTCAAGTAGTTCTATATTATAGTTACGTTGAATCCTTTTCGCTTAACTATGTAAAATTATTTTTTTCTTTTCCTGGTATATCTAAAAGAAATCGGACAAATCTATTGAAATCCCAAGATTAGTGGATAAAAGACGTACCTATTTATTACACGGACGGACGTACCTATTGATTCAAGTAGCTTCAAAATAAAAAGTCACATACTTTTTATTTTTAAGCTATTTGAATTAGAGCCATGTAAAACATCAAACGTGACCAAGTGTAATGAGTGAGTGATGTGCTGCGAATAAAATAGGCGCCAAATAGCCAGCGTCTATTTTAATTAAGATAATTTAGTAGCATTGTCTGCGACTCAGACATACTTCTTAGCGCCAATTGAAAGACTTCTTAATGCAGTATTTTTTCTCTCAATAAATACTTAAAATAGGCAACGATAATCTGTTTATACAGCCTATCTAACAACACCTTACAGCTTGAGTTATACAAGAAAAAAACATGCTGGGCAGTCTTTGGGGATTGCTGATAGGAGTTAACACTAAATCGATGTACATACGTATACATCAAACACGTATACATATAGCTCGTGGGAAGCGTGCGGTGACTATACGCTTTTCTTTCACCCAAAAAGTACACATACGGTAGTTGTTTACATTGAAACTAATAACTTTTTTCTACAAATTTTGTTAACTCAATAGTTTGTGACTACTCTACTTGTTACTACTCTGTAACGTAACATTCCAACTCCGAACTCCCGAACTCCTCATGTCCATCTCTACTCAATGACTCCACCGACTTCAGCCTCTACGCCTACCTAGTTTGCTGCTCATTATTTTTTTAGGGCTCTATTCCACGGGTTGCACAGGTACAAAAAAGGTAGTAACGGAAATTGCGCTGTGTAATTGTACAATTGTGCATTTACGATTAGATTAGATAGCTATATCTGTATCGGAAATATCAAAGCTGTAAAATGATTACCCACCTTAATGACTAGGAAGTTTCCTTACTTACTACGTGCATTCAATAAAGATTATAGAATTGATCCATGGATTATAAAGGCTATTATTGTTTTGGTCGCTCAAAAAAAAATAAAGCCGCGATTTTCAGAATATTTTGATATTTGAAAACAGCAAACTTGTCTGCATTAGTTAAGCCCTATAGATCTTGAATAATAAGATATTTATAAGGGGCTTTGGTCCAGATATCAGTATCAGAAAAAGGGTCCCCTTCTGTTTCCATCTAAATGAAATAAAATAAACTAAATTTTGTTAAAACCCATAGCAATATTCACAGACCTTGTCTATTTAGTTTAGATAAGTAATTTGGTTTTAACAGAATTGTCACTGTCATTTTTATTATTTTCTAAATTAATTTTGTAAATTAATTTCCTAAAACCATGTTATGGGGTTAATTTAAAAATCATGTTATGAAAAATTGATAAAGGTGCAAATTTTGTTGAACACTAATCTCTTAATAAAGTTAAAAAGTATTAACATTGTTTTCCTCGTAGAATATAGCCTTTTTAGACTATTAATATAACTAAATAAATATATTACGATAATACACATATATGGCAAAGTATGCGTAGCTTGTTTTATGGTTTCTAAGACAACTGATGAATATTAATAAATAAAATACATGAATACTTATAATATACAGATAAACATGCAGACACTGAAAAAACATTCATGCTCATCACATGTAAAAATTTTACAGTTGTGGAAATCGAACCCACGGCCACGGAAAATGTTTGTGTGATGAATTTGAATTTTTATCAGTGTGTGGGTGTTTATATATACAATATTTATGTATATTATTCATAAATATATTCATCAGTCATCTCAGTACCCATAACACAAGTTACGCTTACTTTTTTAACAGGTCGGTCAGTCCATTACTATCTTAGACAGCATCTTCACTTACCAACAGTTGAGATTTCAGTCAAGTGCTGACTTGTAGTCGAATAAAAAAAAAATCTTTCGAAGACGGTATTAATTTAGACGGTAAATTTTCGACGCACCAGGAAATCTGTATTGTAGGTTAGATGCCTGGGAGTATATACATTCAAATCCATTTTCTATATTCAATCTATCTGTAATATGTTAATAAGTTGCTTGACAAAATGCTACTTGTTAAAATTGTATGGATATCTTTTGACAATAACAACGTTGCTTAGAAATCAATCTTTAGATTACGGATGGATTGAATATAGCTACAGCAATCGATCAAAGTATGGACAGAGAAACGTCAGCCGCCTACGCTTTGCATTTCACAAAAATATTTGAACACGTTTAGACGCATGCGTGAAACATATTGATTGGTACGTAGCGAATCTCACTCCTTTGGCTGACTTTGAAAATATTCACAGAACTATGTATTACATTTACCACTTATAATATAATTGGATGGTAGGGTATCCGAATAATAAACTGGTTTGAAATAATGCACTTGGAACGTTTATAGCCGCTTTTATTAAAAAGCACATATACAATTTCACTGCATCTCTTCGGCAATCGCAGCTGTGTGAGTGCTTTGCCAACTAAGCCACGTTTCATATTATTATAACATCAATGATGCTGAAATGATTACATGTATTTTTATTACCAATGCAAAAAGATGAGTGTTATAAGTTTGACGTATTTGTGCTTGTGTGTTTTACGTTTCTTTATCTATATTCCGCGTGGGTTTTGTATGTGCGAGCGTGTGTATGTGGTAACGTATTTTCCGGACGAAACGATTTTGATTTTGTTTTGTTTTTGAAAGGGAATTAGTCGGGAGAGTTCTTAGCTATGTTGTTTAATGAAAATCAGTCCAAGATGGCCGCCACAAAAAAGCTGATAACATATTTTTCGCAACTGACTCAATATAGGTATCAATTGAAAGTGCTTGACTAGTAGAACTAATCTAGTGTCTATACAATAAGACATTTTTGAAATCCGAGCTGGCCACCACCAATTAATGGCAAATTACAATTTTTTTTCACATTTCCCTCAATATGGGTATCAAATGAAAGGGCTTGACTAGTAGAATAATAGACACTATATTTGGGTACGGTACACTATATAGGTCGGGGTTTTTTTATTTATATATTTTTTTATACCGACTGTTAGGAATATCAATATTTAGTGTCTTTATTGCATTGTTATAGCGGTGTAATCAACATCACCCACAGCCTATTAATGTCTTACTGGCTCTTACAGGAGAGAGTGATATTTAGTTAAGGCCTATATTGCTCCAATACGGGAAGATGGACTTTAGGTTTAAAGACATTTATTCTCAAAAGAAACAGTTTGTTTCACTTAATAAGAAATTAAAAATTAACATAAAGAAGTGGTAAAATACTTATTATCTACTTTAGTGTGAAACAAAAACATAACAAACACAAAAATACAAAAAGACTTTTACATTAAAATTATAGTGATATGAAACCCATTTTGAGGCTGGGGCTGGACAACGCCAATTTTCTAACTCTAGGCTGGTACTAAGTATTCCTTGAGAAAAAAAAATCTAATAAATTAAAGTGTCTAAATTATTTATATAATATAATAAGCCACTGCCTCAGTGGCCGTTATTTACTTAAAAGAGCGGTGATAGCCTAGTGGTTAACACATCGGTCTCTTTTGCTTGGGGACCGAGTTCGTTCCTCGGAATACACCTCTAAGTTTTTTTTTGTTAGGTATGTGCGTTTTTAACTTAATTAATTAAATATTACAAGTTTTAACGGCGAAGGAAAACATAATGAGGAAACCTGCGTTCTTGCGAGTTTTTCATAATGTTTTCAAAGGCGTGGTGAGTCTACCTATCCGCACTTGACCAGCGTGGCGGACCACAGCCATAGCCCCTAATATTTCTCATTATGAGAGCATACCCGTGACAATCAATATCAAATGGATAAAGAAACTCGACCTTCTTCAATTTCAAGATTTGAACAGAAAGTTTCAGATATAAAGAAAGTTTAAGATTGAAACAGAAAGTTCAAGATGTAAACAGAAAGCAATATCAATGACTATAATCCCTCCTCTTAATCAATATAAACCAGCCTAAGAAACTGCCAATAAGGACAGCTAAGCCTTATTGCAAATTATCATAACAAGGAACAATAGACTTTGATTTCGAGTGTTACTGATTTTAAATACACGTAGCAATCGCTATAGATAAATAGGTTATCTTTGAGTATATTGATATGTACCCACGAGTAGAAATAACAAATCCATTGTTACGAACTGACGTATTGAAGCAAATTAGAACACCCATACTGATTCTTTCATTTGGAATTCTATTATCGCTGTCATGTGAACAATTCTAAATTTAAACTAAATTGCAAGGATAAGAAGTTCAAAACAGTTAAAAAGTGCTGTAGTAGTGAACTGTTAAATAGCGGTTCTTTTTTACCTTCTGTCAATTCAGTTAAGGTAAAAAATCCGAATACTATAAAGTAGAGTAATAAAATAAAGAAAAAAAGGAAAAAAAAACGTTTTTAACAAAAGCATCCGATTAGAACATACCAGAGAAAATAAAGAAATATTAAATACCCAAATTGCCTCTGCCGGACATCGAACTCGGAAATTCCCACTTATAAGGCCACAGCGATCACCATTGCGTCAGCATCTTCATCTTTTCGAAACTTTTAGAACCGACAAATAAATTTAGATTAGAGATCCGAGTGGGAACCTACAGAACAATTTACCATTTTACCAAAATTAAAGAAAATAAATAAGTAAACGTTGCTTGTTCTGCGAACAGCAAATAACTTTCCGAAGTTATAGTACGAGTAACATGAGATCCCGAATTGTCTAAGGGTTAACAACCTAACTTTTGTTCCCGCAACGATAACTCCGAGACATTCTGGCGCCCTACGATGTCCTGCCTACCCTTGAAACGTCCTCTGTGTTTACTCAGATATACAATAAATGTAGCTAGATACTAAAGAGAACTTCTGTATTCGAACCTACCACATTGTAAACCTTAAGTGCGTGTAGGAACACACATAAGTTATAAATAAAAATTATTCGGCATGGGAACGGACCTCTTAATCAAAATCAGGAATTATTAAAGCAATGCTTGCGATATGCGGTTGACTGTTCTCTCCTTCTAAGGAGTGTTAAAAGTGGAGGTCAATTCAACTACGTATTAACTTGATCTATATAGCACATGGATTGACCCAAAATAGAACATCTAGATTGTTAAAGAAGTCCTAAAGTGTCATTACAATAATTACTGTGTTATATCGATTCCCACTGGATTCCATTCCTACGTAAACGTTTTTTTGACTCACTTTTTGACTTTCCATTTTAGAACTTGCATTGCACAGACATCTGTTTTACCACATTACAAGATCCACATTTTTTTTTTACTACAAGTTTGCCCTTAACTGCAATCTCACCTGGTGATAAGTGATGATGCAGTCTAAAATGGTAGCAGGCTAACCTGTTAGGGAGTATGGTAGTATTTACACATACATACCCCTAAACGGTTTCTACGCGACATCGCACCGAAACACTAAATCGCTTAGCGGCACGTCTTTGTCGGTAGGGTGGTAACTAGCTACGGCCAAAGCCTTCCACCAGACAAAATTTTAAATTATAATGTTATTTTGAAATTAGTGGAATTTGAAACTACAAAAGGCCAATGTCCAGCAGTGGACATCAATGCTAATATGGTGGGTGGCAATAATAAATGTTCCAGAATTAAATTCGATAACGATGATCGATTTATTCCGTCGATAAAGACTCATTCTCAATACTCACATTACAAGATAAATTGGCTGTAACATGTAACAACAGTATCACGATATTACCTAGGTATCTATAATTAGAAGCGACCATCGTTTATTCTTGGAATGTGACGTCACAGGACCTCATTGAATCGGGTTTTAAAAACATGCCCGCTAAATTCCAAAATAATACGAAACGAGTGATTTACGCATCTCACATGACTGTGATAATAAAATTCCCAATGAAAAAATCAGTGTGGGTGCTCTAATTTGCTTCCATACGTCAGTCCCCAACAATGGGTTTGTTATTACTACTCGTGGTTACAGATCAATCTACTCAACGATAACGTTTAAGGTTTTTCCATAATGGCTTCCAAATATATGTGTTGTTGCACATATTGCGGAGTCTCTTAGAATTGTAGTTTAGTTTAGTTTAGTTTATCTTATAAACTATCCCACCATACTTAATGTACGGTGGGATAGTTTATATTACGGTTATTAGTTTAAATTCTAACGGTTGATGCAGCGTACGCCTAAATAGCAAAGCTGATGATTTAAAAGCTAGGTATATAACTGTAAAGTTCAGTTATAAAGCGTTCAGTAGTTTTTGCGTTTAAAAGAAACAAACATACATAAGTACATCTAAACATCTTTACATACATGCAACATCCACGTTAATTAATATTAGTTGAGAGGAAGTAGCCGAAAGATTTCCTGAAAATCATAATGAAACGGAAGAAGTCACGGACAACAGATGGTATTTCTATAAACAAACAATAAAAATTATTTTGAAAACAATATTTATAAATAATAATAATTATTCTTAAATATGCTAAGTCTTGTCTATAGATTCATGTTTATTTAACAATGTATAAAGAAATACTTAATATTTTTGACAAAACGCTGAGAAATTAGTATACCTAGCTGAAATAACGAGCGTAGCAAAATGTGCATAACTAATCGTTTTCCTGCCAAATCAGCGGTCAAGTATTTGATCTAACTCTTAACATTTTTAAAAATTTCGTATTTCATTGAATAGATAGATGAAGTATTGGTCGTTCAAATAGTCTTGAACATAATACAGAAAAGCCTGCAGGGTGATTCTAGTAACAGGTTCAATAACTTGGAATGAATGATAAGGCAATGGACAATGCGGACACACACATAGGCTGCTTATTATCCCGGGAAAATGTACGGTTCCTGCAGGATTTATAAAAAACCAAATAACCGTGTTGGAATCCGAGGGCAACAACTGGTACGTTTTAATTTACATTGGATTAAAACATAAAATGCTCCTGCCCTGTAGATACCTGTGTGCACTGGGCATAGTAAAATATCTCGCATCGTAATGTAGCGGCTATGTTTATCTTAGTGACGAAGGAATGTCTTTGATACCGTACCTACCTAGAAAAATGCAGGTTAATACCCATGCATAATGCATAGCTAGATGAACGGTATTTAAATACGGAAGGTGTGTATATCGTGCGTCTCTCCGCCTACACTGCTGGTCACTCTCCTCCCGCATTGGAAAGAGATTACAGCTTGAGTGCAGCTGCATTAACCGGCAACCCTGCTATAAACCGCCTATTTCGTAACTTCGAGCTGATACTGATCCGTAGTGGAACAAGTCAGTTAGCCTACGGATCTTGAAAATAATGAAGCTATAAATACAGAATTTCAGTCGTGGCCATCGATTCAAATCTATGAAGTGAGAAGTCGTTGCACAGTTTTAGTGGTTGCGACGACCACTGGCTGCGCGGCGTGGATATGATCGATCAAGTGAAGGTCACAAGTACATTATTTGCTCCGTTGTGACGGATACTTTTAAAGCAAGCATATATATACCTACTAATGTTATAAAGGCGAAAGTTTGATGGATGTTTGTTACTCAATCACCTCTGAACGGATCTAGATGAAATTTAGCACACAGAAAGATGATGTTCTGGAATCGCACATAAGCTACTTATTATTAAAAGATTTGTTTCGTTCTTCACACAAAAAGAGATTAATGTTCTTTTGCTTTTGCGGATTAGGAGTAGAGTGTAAAATTTCTAAAAATCAAGGCTTGTCCCACACTTTGAAAAATTGTATGGAGATCACCAAGGTCAGCCATGCTTTTGTTGGTGTAGTTTTATTTTTCTTAGTTGTTTGTTTGTTTTTATTCATTATGGATTTATTATAAGGTTGAGAAGGTTATTTGTGTATACGGTTGATCTATTATATAGAATTAAAAGTGTCAGATAATTGTTCCTTCCGTCCCCACTTTTACTAGAATTTCGAATAAATTATGTAGACTACAGAGTAGTTGTAGTAGAGTTATCTAGGTAGATTAATAAATGAAAGTTACTAAATGATTATTTTATTATTTTGTCTGATAACAGTTTCTAAACGGCCTCAGTTTGTTATAATTGGGTTATAATTAGGTTAGTGTTAGGCCCGTAAATGCGAGGTTGTTACGACGCGACTTGGAAATTCTCTAGTATTTAGCATCGGGGAAAAAGGCTAATAAGTCTGTAAGTAAGTAGTTAAATGGTTACTTTGAAAATACATGGGACCCTGAGCCAACCTATAGAAATATACAATATTTTGACATACGATTAGACTGTAACAAATAAGCTGGTACAATAGGTAGCCTACACACAGTGGCGTGCACAGTGTTTTTGACCTTAATGAAAGAAAATGTCATAAAAAGGAAAAATACTTTGACTATAATATGATGATTAATATAAAAATGTAGGCAGTTGAATTAATATTTTGACTGGGAGATTCCTTATGATATATACTTATCCATACTCCAATATTATTTCGTTATTATTAAAAAAATTATAACTCATTTAATTCACTCATTATTATTATACACAACTTGTAACACAAGTTGTTACACAAGATGTGTATCTATAATAGAGTCCAAAAATCGTAAAGTCAAATAAATCACTTCAAAGTCTTTTCATTTTCATTTTCGTAACGGAAGCCTTCTTGAACCGGCACACACACGCATACACGTCCACACACATACACATATATCAAACTAAAACCCCGTAGTTTTGGCGTCGGGGGTAAATATATGTTTCATTAATTCAGCTGCCTAAATTACAACATTTTATATTACGCTGAAATTCTGTGTTATAAAAAGCTTGGCAACGGTAAACACGCATTGAAGCGCATATTTTAACACCCGGGCGAGACATAATAAATATGTAAGTGTTAAGAATTGTGAACCATTATGTTGATTTGTTCTTCTAGTGCTTTAAATATAATCGATATAAACACCATTTGAACATTACATAAGTATATAAAATTATTTTCTTACCAGCTCTTCTCTGAAGAATTGACGTTACTAAAGTTCTTATAAACGGGGCCTACTTGATGTAAATGAGTTATAATTTTTAAATTACTATTTAATTAAGTGATGATGATAATGATGATGATAAAAAAATTAAAACTATAAAAACTTTATTCGTATGAAATATCATATCATATCATAGGTAACTATATAACTAGTCTCGTAAAACTTCTCGAGAACTTTTAATTTTTTCTTATTTAGCATTTAAACATACATGTCTGCTACGCTTTTTTTGCTAAATAGATACTCTATTGTAGACAAGTTAGGAAAACCGGTTTTAACTGCACACAAGATTGGATAAAATATATATTTTGATTTGCAATCAACCTATTTATTTATTTTATGCCTAAATTACCTTATATAGATAGATATACTGAACATAATATACAACGTATCGACCCGTAAGATCTATTGCAAATAAGAACTGTAGAACTCAACATTTTCTAGAAAGAACTTATGAGAATTTTCTTGGTAGTATTATGGGGTCAAAGTAAAACGGAATGATTTCTATTTTAAACCTGCTTATTTACTTACTCCATTCCAGAAATAGGTACTACCACAACATTAATTTTTTTTTTATAGCTATTATTATTATATTTTCGAAAGACACTCAAGGAGAGTTTTCTCTGATACCGTCTGAAAAAAATCTTTGTTTTCAATACCTACGTATTAGACATGTCTTGATATCATGTAATTTGACCTAAATTTGACCGTCCTTCAATAATTTCAATTAATTGTCATGATAATATATTCTATAGTCCTAGACAAGAATGTTCAAATTGAGTAGGTATAATATATAGGTTATTGAATACAGTTGTTTTATAGAAGAACAGAACAGAAACCATAAAAAAAAACAAATAATGCAATAAAAATAAAGAACAAAAAACATTAATATACCTAAACTAAACACTTAATATTATTATAGTATTTTCGCATAAATAAGGTCTAAGGGTTTTTAGGAAATACTGCGACCCTGATCTTCAGATTGGTTACGTGGTATTTCTAATTTTGGAGTTACCTATATAATTTAGGAGTTATAGGGCTGTGATCGGAGGACACACAGATGAAATGTATATTTATTCCCAAGTATACTCTAAAAGTAAAAGTAGACTCATAGACAAAGGTCGACGCTGAAAACATACCGTTTCATTGCTTCCCCGTAGTCGAAAGAAAATAATCTTACGCGCCTTTAAACATTTCCCGGTACGCGGAAGTTAACATAACAGGCGGTGTTATAGTCCGCTCAAATAAATTGCAGTATAGTTACTTTAGAACAATGTGAAAATAAATAAATAGGTACCTAACTAGCTACATAATTTAATCACTTAAAACTTACTTAATTTTTTGAATATTAATGAAACAATAATGCTATAACGAAACCACAAAACTAAGTATTTGAAATCTCCGGACCTGACCAACCCATGTACGTACCGAGTCCTTGAAGTAGCCGTCGCCCGCAGTTCAAAGCGCGCAAACTATTTCAGCTAACGATCTATAAAGCCATTGGAGGCTACGGCTATTTTCCCATTTTCAAAGCAATGCGATCGTCATGTACCCCACCATTTTATGAGGCAGGCTTCCAGTTTACTGGCATCTAGGAGTGTTATGTTTATGTTGTGCGTGAATAACTGCCAATAGTGCGTTTGGCAAGAGATTGAGTGACCGCAGGTTAATACATTTCCTACACTGACAGCATTGAAGCGCAGTGTTCTTGACCTAAAACGTAGCCATTATTTACTATCAGTTTCTAGCGGACATAAATATTTAAAGAAACTAGATAGAGTAGAGACAGTAGATGAGAGAGAGTAGATTACATCTTTTTCTTTATCTTTTCCTACTAAAGGTCTGCAATTTAGCATGTAATGAAATTTTCGTTTATAATCAGTAACTGATTATTTTAATCAATGGTCAAGTTAGCCCTATGCTACTGTATTCTTACAGGATAAAAGGATGTAGTGCCCACCATGGTTATTTAATGCGAGTTGGCGGGCTTAGAAATTGGTAGTAGGTAACGACTTCCATTTGGTATCACTTATGATACCAAAGGCTTACAGTGCTATCTGAGGTACGAAGGACACAAAAAGACCTAAGATTCAGTTACATTCGGCTTATAAAGTGTAATCCATTGATTAGGCTCACATAATTCAAACTTGGAAGTAAGCCACATCACTTTCAGTGTCATCATCATTAACAACCCATCACCGGTCCTCTGCAGTTCACAGATCTCTTCTTAGAATGTTAGTCTATAGTTGAAGGGTTGGTCCACCACGATGGCCAAGTGCGGATTGGTAGACTTCACACCCCTTTAAGATCAAGCGTAAGAATTAAGCATGAGCCCTAAGCATGCAGGTTTCCTCTCGATCAATGGCGTGTATAGAGGGTATGCAGATGATATAAAATGAAGAAACTCCCCAGTACGAGTTAAAAATACTTAAGGGTAGGCTTTTTATAACACTTACAATGCCTATCCTTAAGACCGTAAGAAGTTTTTTTAGAACTCGTACTGGAGATTTTCTCAATTTTATATGATCTGCATACCCTGTGCATACTTTCTATGCACGCCACTGCTCACGATGCTACTAAACCATGTGATATTTTATTTCTTAAAATGCACATAACTTCGAAAAGTTAGATGTATGTGGGATCGAAGGCCGACTTCCTAGCTAGGCTACCACTGGTTACCATTTTGGGCTAACTGAACTTACTTAACAGTTGCTCCAACAAGGAAATTCGCTTTCGACCAGCTCGCTTTTCTTGTCAAGTTGCAAGTTTCAAGCTTATTGCTCATTGATTGAGTGAGTGTCCAGGCTTATACTTAACAACGTGTTTGTTATTACTTACTGATTTTTTTTGGAGAAATGCTTGCTCGCGGCTGGCAATCTTTTTAAAAACAAATTCAGATATGTTTTTAAAATGTTTAATTAATGTGTTTCGTCTGTCTTGTTTCCTTACCGAGTTAATACGCATTACAAATTAAACAACCTTGAGACAGAGTTTGTTTTGTAATGAAAGAGTTTACGCCTTGCTTTACGCTATAAGAAATAAAATATTTCTGGTACAAGACTAAATATAGCGACGAAATTAAACGTCATTCGAAATTCTAGATAATATTATGTGTTCAGTTGTTGAATTTACGTAGTTTTAGGGGTCAGGTGTCGAATCTCACCCATTGATCGGGAGGCGGGCGGCAGCAATCCGCCCACGTGCCGGCTCGCTCCGGGAATAGACAGTCCGCCCTGAGCCACGACTCTCAGCAGACATACTCTATCACACTGCTACAATTAAACTACTATTAAAGTGCCTTTTAGTTTATTAATTAACAGAAATAATATTTATACAGCAATTCTATTTATTTATATCTATTTTTTTATATTGTTTTTATTTACTATTGTGTCGTTTAGTTATTTTTTTGTGCTGAAACGTGCTCAATTCGATATAAGAGTTCGTTGATAAAATATTAAGTGCCAGCGGAAAAATTGTGGTTGTGAAGTGCGGTTTGTGAGATACAGTTGTTATTAGAATAGAAGGGATTTGGCTCGGTGTTCAGAGGTTGTGTTGGTGACGGCGCCGGCGCCATATAGTAGAAGAGTGTTCAAAGCTCGACCGTATGTGCGATGCGATGCGCGACAAACTTGCGTCGCTGTTGAGAGCTTCGGTGCGAGCGCAGACGCATACTGAAAACACCGACAAATTGAACAATGGCGCCATTGCACCTGTACTGGTTTTTCCCGATGAAGGTTATTTTTGATATTTAATATTTTCTCGGTTTACAAGGGCTTAGGACTTCGCCTTCAAATTCCTGGGGACCGATTTCGAACCCCAGAACGATGTTTAACTTTTCGAGGTTATGTGCGTTTTTTAAGCAATTAAATATTACTTGCATTCGTGAAAAACTTCGTTAGGAACCTGCATGCTTGAGATTTCCACCCAAGGCCACCAAACCAGCATGGCGGACTATGGGCTATGCCCTAAACCAAACAAGGACTAATTTGGAACAGAATACAAAAAAAACTAATTGTTTTGATCGAAGATGAAGCTGTTATTTTACTTTCCTATCCTATAAATGTGACCATTTTTATACGCTTTATATTAGCTTTAGCTATATGTTTGTATGTTTATTGTTACGGTCTAATTTCGTTCAAACTTTGTAGATATATCGTGGACCGATGACAATACACTAATTTGATAAGATTATTCCAATTTTCAATATAAAAATAAAATTTTAGTTAATGTATATGAATTCTATATGATTCTGATTCTTTTGTAAATAAACTAAACTAACAGGCAGAAATTACTTTGGTTGTTTATACCAAGCGTGTTTTTTAGTTTTTTTCAAGTATTAATTTATTTATATTATTTGTGTCGACAACATGGGGTCGTGAGCATTTATGCTAGATAGTTTTGAGGGTTCTTTCACCCCGTCTCATTTTATAATACAGATGACAAGACTGGCAGTCTGAAAGTCATAAATAAGTTTTCATAACGTTTTTTTTCAATTAAAAAAGTTTGTTTTCTATTCTGTACAGCGATAGGTACGTAGGTTAATACGTATTCAAATTATAGTGTACAACAATGCAGAAAAAAAACTGCTGTATAGTCTTTTACGGGTGTTGAATAACATATTGAATTGAGGATACTGCATTTATGCACAATCAGCCAAATCAACTTAAAAGAATTACTGTCAGCATATACCTAGAGCGTCAGCAGTCAATAGGTACCTACCTACATAATAAAATACATTTTATTTTATTGAAATTACTGCAATTTTATTTTTCCATTGTTTGGATCGGGAAAGTAACTTCGAAAAAAATGTTTAATATTTGATAAGTTGTTGAATTATTATGAAAATTAAGCTTAATTTGCCATACTTAAGATTGTTTTACTTAAGATACGATGCCGCGTAGAAACTGACAAGAGTATAACTGCAATGAGATTGACTGGATAATTTCTGCCAGGACGTATACTGTAGACCAGGTGAAATTCGTATCAAGGGCTAACTTGTAGTGGCATAAAAAAAAAACTTAATTTTTGCTCACTTAGGAGTTTTTTTTGAGAAACTTTGATACTGACTAAGCTAGACAAATCTAATCCAAAGCCAAATTCTCCATAGTAATACCTCTAACAGGTAACTACGTAAATCTGAAATATACTGTACATTGGCGAAAGGGATCGATTGACCTTCACATTGAACTTTGGCGTGTGCTTAGATGTAGGTATGTATAGAAACCACGTTCATGTACTGCACAATCTCGCATATTCTATTTTATTCATGTAACAATATTACAGTATTAAAAACTTATTTCTTGAAAATCGACCACCAAATGTCTGAGTGCATAAGAAATACCTAATGGAAAACGTTTTGGGAATAATATTATTAAGTACTTAATGGTATCGCAGTCGGGAACATTTATTTAACAATCCATTGCTTTTACTGTTATACCTACGGTATGTAAACACAGTAGGGTAGGTATGGTAGTGTTTTGGAGTTGTAGAAAAACTAACTAATAACTACGGACATTAGGGGCTTCGGGAAGTCAAGCCAAGGCTCATACGAAGGTAGAACGATGTAGGTAGAACTTCGATGTTAATGGTATTTGTTTGAGTGCTAGGTATTACTTTTTTGACGTTCTTTAATTTTTAGTTTGGACTTTGGTGCAAGTTTATTTTAGCTTTATCTTTCAAGTCGATTGCTCTACCTTTTATTTAACGAAGGCGCTAATTTTTCAAGAAAAAATATACACTCCAACTACAACTATTTTTTACTAACAATCCCATAATGCATAATTTTCATCTAACTCTTACGATTCATGCAGAGCACGCCTACTTAGCTCTCGAATGGCAGACTTATTTCGACTTACTTGAAACTTATTGTTATATTTTGGTCAATTTACACAATATCCATATCCATATGATAAATTATAGCCTATGTGTTATTCTGATGAAAAACCTATGTTACTGTTATATTTTATCAAAATCCGTTCAGTTGTGTTAGCGTGAAAGAGTAACAAATATCCATCCATCCATTTATCCATCCTTACAGGCTTTCGCATTTATAATATAAGTCGGATAGGAATAGAATTAATATAATCACTAACTCAAAGCTATCCCAGCCCAGAAAATTACGAAAAACTAAATCTATCAAAAACATTAATCTTCCAAACTCTATCTAAATAAACTCCTACAAAACTATATTTGTGTTTTTTATGTAGTTATTTCAGTTAAATATGGTAATTCATGAATGATTTCGTAGCAGTTTTGTTTCGTAGCACAATCAAGTACATATTTGTATACAGCTAGGTAGTTAGGTACCTAGGTAGGTTTGCATTGATAAAAG
The DNA here is from genome assembly GCF_905163445.1 of Pararge aegeria. Classification (NCBI taxonomy): domain Eukaryota; kingdom Metazoa; phylum Arthropoda; class Insecta; order Lepidoptera; family Nymphalidae; genus Pararge; species Pararge aegeria. Next base: position 8,901,065 of record NC_053183.1, read on the forward strand.
AAAAACAAATCAAACAATTTAACCGCGGCACAAGTGATTAAGAAAAACTGTTCATGTTTGAGTTAGAATTGCTAGAGTTCCTAGAAAGAAAACTCGTTTAATAATAAATTTTGTACTCGTAAAAGATTAGAATTAACAAAAAAAAAATGGTTCACAGTTTCACAGTTTACAAATTTATTTTGGCTTTATCAGAATTTTTATTTCAACATTGTTGATACTCTAGTTCACAATTATAATCCTTATTTTAAGGTAATGCCATAATATACCTGAAATGTACCTGTTATTTCAAAATAATTCTGCTTTAAACGATGGAAATAAGCTCATAAGACTCATTCCATCTGCGATTTATAGACGTATGACTTTCGGATAGAAGGAAAGACACCGCAGTGTCGTTATTAATCATTTTACTCTTTAGCAATACTGCCTGCCCCTATATATTTTGAAGTCTATGCTAAAGTAGTACTGCAGAGATAATGTCGTTTTGTTAATTTATTATGTAGTGAAACACCAGGCTTCCCGCCTGTGCTGAGCCATTTAACATTATTTAGGCAGATTATAATTGAGATAAGACCTTAAGGCACCGTGTGAGAAAGGGATGTTGAGCTCAGACTGAGCACAATTAAGACTTGGAGTGGTGGGATTAGTGGACTCGAGTTGGTGGGATTAGATAACGGAGGTATAAACTATTATATCAGGCGTTAGTGCGAATGAATTGGACCGACGACCGTGATCTCTAAGGTATGATGGTAAATGCCAATGCAATTATTACAAATAGTGAATTTTTGTTATACCTACCCACTACTCTCTGGTTGACTATTATGATTCAGTATGTAACTGGTAACTACGTGTGCTGAAAGAATCATGACATAGTTACACATTTAGCGCAACGATGATGATATAATATAACAAAATTTAGTTTAGTTTACTCTAGCGGTGTTGAGTTGAGTTGATAAATTTTACGGTTACCGAAGTACAATTTACTATTGTATCAACGATACTAGGTCACTAGTACAAATAGGTCATAGTACTAAACACACAGTTCATCTCAGTAAGTACATCGAGGAAAATGTTAGATGCAAGAAAAACAATGTCAATATAATTAATCAGCGTTCAAAAAAGACTAAAGACGCTACGTGTTCATGTACGTGACATTACGTGTTTTATTAATAGAAAGAAAAAGGTGGTACCTACACGGATACATCATAGTTCGTCCCGTTCGAATTCCAAATAAAAGTTATGAGGATTTTGACCATAAAGAAAGCTTTTCCATACTAGTGAGCAGTTGTGTCCACTTCAAACAGGCACTGCATACCTTAATTTTTTATATTACGCGTATAGCTTCTTGCTTCATGCCTACCCTGATCAAAAACCCCATGCGTCCTATGTGCTAGTGTGATGAGAAAATAAAGTAACGCTAAGTGTACCCTGCCAGTGAATTCAGAATATTATTCCGCGAAACGGCACGTGACGAGTGTAATATTGCGTCAGTGGGGAAAACTTCCAATAAGTTAAACAGATTTGTTCACGGTATCTACAGTTTAATGAAAGCTTTGAAGAAAGCAACATCGTCTGATGGCAAGGTTAAATTTATATAAGATAAATAAGTTATTTTGGAAAAAATCTGTATTCGTAGTTAGCTACGTGGAAGAAGGCATATGTGCCGCTTCGGGTGGAATATTTTGGCCATGAAAATACTTACTACTATCATAGAAATAGTATGTACTACAATATATAAGCACTTATAAAATATTATACAATTACTAGATTTGTAGTAGATTATTTCAGAATCCTAGACTCGAAGCTTGTATTTATTATAGGTGTAATGGTTTTCTTGCTTATTTCTAAAACAGGATTCTGACACAATTTTCAACCCCATTTCAATCATTTGGCAGTGAACTTTCGTAGTCATTTACGTGATCTTAGTCATTACGAGATTACGTGATTAGAAGGAGAATCTATTTTAGGTTTTTTTAAACACCTATAGATCTAAATGGCGGCGAGGTATCTAGATGATGTTCACGCAGTAAACAAACATAAAACCTTGTCAAAACTTAGCTACGACCTAAAAAGAACCTTCTGAATTTCACTGCGACTGTAGTTGAAGTAGAGCATCACTCATTGCATTTTTATTCAAGGTCATTTATATTCATAGTTATATCATGTACATTAGATATGGCGAGGTATCTACGTGATGTTCAGGCAGCAGGCAGTAGGCTATGTTATGGTTACACTGCGTCCGGTGCGGTCGAGTGTCATTCAGCTTGCGTCATCTTAATGGGATATTAATCGGTGTAACAAAAGTAAGCTGTGTCATCAGTTGGCAATAAAGTATGATTTAATTTTCACTTTAAGTATGTCATTATTCGATATGAAATTGAACTTTGTTTATATTATATTAGTTTGATTTAAAATAATTAGGTATCAACGTTTAATGTATGTATTAGATTAACACCCGGCTAAGTTTGTTGTTGTGGGACTTAGACCAGGACGCGTTTGGAACCCTCGTAGCTTTAGTTTTAAGTTTACGAATATGGATTTCGCCATCATCTCACTACCGTGTAATTATCATGCAATCTATGGGCCTACTTAAATAAACATATTTTTTAATTTGACTTTGACTTTGAGATGAGTACCACCAGTACGCTCTGGGCCAGCGTGGTGGACTACGGTGACTTCTCATTGTGGAAGGAGCCCCGGGCCCTGTATTGGGCTCGGTATCGGTGGGTTGATATGTTGACTCTGTCTAACTTTTTCTATGTAGCGGTGTGGTGGTATGATGAAATAAAAATTTTCACAACATCATTATTTATTTGCGAGCAAGTTATCGTATGAGGAAATTATTTAATTTCATGTGGAATATTGGGAATTTTGCTTAAATACGAATGCGTTGGCGTGTACAATTCAGTCGTGTATAGCTATTCGAGTAAATTTAAGACTTTTTTGGTATAATTATTAATTTGTATTTAATTTTATTTGTGAGGCGAAATATAGAATGGCAATCAATAGCAATACGAGTGTTTTAGTAAGTTGTATGAAGAAAGAAATTACCTACGTACATACGCCACATGATAAAACAAATTGGACTTTATAACTAACTATTTATAGCTTAATTAGGAAGAAATCAAATATGATGATAGAACAAGGTAGGTACATGTTATAAATATATAACCTTGTGTAATTGTCTCATTTTATTCGTTTAATTAAATCCTAAAAAAATATGTGTTCGCGTTTGGTGTAACTGCGTATCTATGCGTAGCTACCTCCATCCCTGAAATATAAACGCAAAGTAGTGAAACTCTTTTTGTTTTTCTTTTTTTTCCGTCACACGAAACATAATTGATTGTAGTTTTTAAATAATGGGCTGCAACACATCTTGGAGGTCTCGATAGTTGGCACGTGTAGTACCTACATCACTATCATCGTTCTTTTTTGATCTCTCGAAAACCATTATCGACCGATTTAGTAACAATTGTCGTTTTTAATGGTAAGATTATTTTAACAAAGAATATTTTTGTGTTTAGAGATTAGAAATTAGCATACGAAAACAAATTTATACAACTTTGTTCCACCTTGAATACCGGTTTCCATTTAAAAACTATATAAAAAAAATCTGATATGTTATCCCTTGGCCAATTATAAAAGTTTAAAACATGCAAACTAGTTAGGAAAGTATGTAGTCTCTCTCAGTCTATAAACTCTCAAATCACAAAACAAACAACGACATAAAAACTATAATAAATGTACATATTATGCACGAAACTAGCACAAATTACAGATAAGTAAAAACTAACTAACTAAACTTGGAGCAAAACTATTAATTTTGAGGAAGTACAACTTTTAATCAAACAAAATAAATTTTTATAGTATAATTGTCTTTCAGCTTAAAAAACAAAAAAAAGCAAAGTTTGAAACCGTTTAGTTAATAAATTATATTGTCTTTGTATAAAGTATTCGAGTTGGCGATCTAAATAGTTCTTTGGAGAATAAAATATTTAAACCTTACCTAAATCTGTATTGTTTGAAGATTCCATACTAAGCAATTACGACAAATCTAGCGTATTAAAATATCTTTGTAGCGACGACCCCTCTCGCAGCGACGATGCAATGGTAGTATGGACTTGGCAACATCCGAATTGGTCACGTGGTTGAATCATTTAACAATTTACAATAGGTAAATGACAATAAATTTAATCCACGTGGTCTGACAGTAACGTACAATATATGCACAAAAATATTATGATTTTATTATTGTTTCCTGATCGACAGCTCGTTAATGCTTAAAACAGCTTCACACAAAATGTTTCGTGGTTCCCGGTATTCGATAAAGCTATGGTACCGACAACTCACGAATGAATGAATGAATTCATTGTTATTGTACACCATATAAAAATACAGGAAAATGTTTACACAATGCTTACAATTATAATGACGGAAATAAGTCACGAGTGGAGCATATACCTATCTAAACCTTTAGGGATTGGCCCAAATATTAGTGGATCTAAAGGAAAAAACTCAACGATTGTTTGTTACCGAGACTTTTTTGAGGGAGCTATGTTATAATTTTCTTCATTTAGTTGCAGTATTATCTGAATATTAAAATGTGTATAATGAGGTGCGCTATTCTGTAGTAGTAGAGCTTTTTGTGACAGAGCTCGTCCGAAAAAGTACCACCTACCACCGTACCACCATGCTTTTTCGTTCCGGTTTGAATGATAAATGCCTGGTTACCCGTCCAATGAGGCTCAACGACTTCGCTACAGGTTGACACTGGGCCCTTTTTTTAGGACGTGTTCCTTGTATACCCTGTGAAGTGTAGCTGTTTATAGGCGATGGTTTCTCACTAACTCATTTTACCATCTGTTTGTCTGCCATTGTTGGTCCTTCAATTATTACTATAAAACAAAAACCAAATAATTTATAACTATAACAGTTTATTTTAAATTTAACTTTCAACCAATAAATCAATTAATTTTTATTTTGCTAGAATATTGTATAGGAAACATGTGTACATAGGTGTTAATTGATTTTTATATGTGTAAGATATGATGCCAAGATTGGCGTGAAAAAAATTGTCGTTAATCATTTTAACAGTTTTCAGTATTAAATAACAATATGAGAGTCACATTTAAATTAATTACAAGTAAAAAAACAACAAAAAGGAAGATACCGAAATGAAAATCACGGATTAAAATTAAAATAAATACTTATAATTTTCAGTATTTTAAAATTAGCGAATTTTTAATATTATATAATTAAAAGTAGATACTTTAACTTGTCTACTTGATTTTGAACTATTTATAGAATAACATCGCGCGAGCTGTGGAAGCGACTTGATTTTCTTTTTATTATAGTGGGGATTTGTTTTTTGTAGGGGGCGCACGCGAAGGCGGATTGGTATGGCGCGGGTGCACCGCCAACTGCGACGCCGAAGACGGCGCGACGGGAACACTCGCCGACGGCAACGCCAACTCAGGAGACAAGGTACAGGTCGTAACCTCTTCTTTGCTGCTAGCTTCTTAGTTATTACCGATCAGGTGACGGACACGGGTAGTTCTCATTTGTTACGTGGAACGTCCACGATAATACCTTAATATTTTTTATTCTTCATTTTTTTTGTTTAAATATTAAAAATATATATATACTCTACCCTACTATACTTTCTAAAAATAATATCAAACCGGCCACTTAAAAGAACTTTGAAAAGAAAAGAAACAGAACCAAAAAATTTGGAAAAACATAGTATCTTCTTCTGAGATTCTTGCACAATATATATATTATAAATAGCTTTACATATTATGGAACACAGAAAAAGTAGTTTTGTTTGATGACGTCATGTTCCACAAAAGAAATGGAAATTACCCTGGCATACATCATCATCTTTAGTGTTCAGGCACAGTATTATATTATTTAGCAGGTACCCTTAGTACGCAGATCGATACAAATTTTAGAGCCGCTTACGTACGAACTAATGTTTTCAGTTTTCATTCCGCAAAGAGCGCTGTAAATTTGCCTATGAATTTTAGCTTTAAATTAAAAACATTTTAATAAGGGCGGGAAACTTTCCATGTAGACAGTTCCATTCTGAATTTTCGATTCATGTTTGCAAGACTACAAATCCTATAGATACCTACTAAGAGTTTAAATTGCTCACGTATGAAATAAATTATTAATTAAGACTGTTTCCTGTAAACGTAATCGTAGTTTTTGTCAGCCACAGATGAAAGTTAAATTTGTAAATTTAACTTTTATCCATATATAATTTATCTATATTCAATAGTTTATCTATATTTAATTTCTGAATGTCTACCGTTATTTAATTTCATCCGTATGACCGTTTTCTTGAGCAAACGATTTCATATCTATACGTCGCGTCGTGGTGTTTACCTGGCTCTCGCTATGACTACAGTTCAAAAGAGCTGCTTTCAAACGGCAACTAGTTTTAGCTCCAGATATTGTGAGGTATTAATATTGTATTAATTATTATTGCTCCTAACAACATAACTTCTATTATGTTCACTAGACTGCATTTATTGCAAACTATGTCTAAAACCACGGAAAGGGCGTTAATCTTTAATCGTAAGAAATACATTTGTATATTCTAACGGTCATTTTGAATGAGCAATAAAGCAAATTAGTTTTCTACATCAACAACTATGTAGGATTTTATATGTGGGATATGGAAATATTGACACGCAAAATATATCTTGGTTTCATAATAGGTAGATTTTTTAAACAGTAGATTACGGTCGACGTGTTTATTAGACAAAAAATAAAGAGTTTCAAGATATTTAAAGAATCTTAATGTTGTGGGCGTGCTTTGGCAGTTTTCTACGTAAGAAGTAGGGGTGTGCGTGTATTGCTTAAACCGAAATAGTTGGATTTGATCGTAGACCTATACAAAATTTGTTTCTTTATATAATATAATGGGAAGCTATACTTAGGTAGGTACGAGCACTACAGTAAAAAATATATACTTACTAACTAAAATAATCTATGTACCAGTATAGAACTAAATTACTTAAATCAAATACGTCTTCGAAACCACCGCAGAGCGCCTAAGATGCAGGCAGAATTGCTCCATTTTCCACTAGCCAAATTAATTCTTTAACCAAGGTAAATGCCAACTCAATCCCGGTAACTTTTTGAATGAACTTTTTGAAGCGTCGCCGTGGGGAATAAAGAATATTCCCCACGGCGACGCTCTAATCCAAAAGGCACAGAAATTAAACTACTGTCATGGTTTTCCTACTTGTGCCTGTGATTATTGTGTGTGTGATTATTATAATTAACGACGGAAGTGCCTAAACCGCAAAATGATATGAATGCGGAAACTCCGAAAACTTAATTATTATCAGTAGGTTTTGCAAGATAAACTTTATAGTTTAGTTTGTATGACAAATGTAGGTATGATATAGAAGTGTGGTTCTAAATGAGTTTCTTACAGCTGGAGGGGTCGGACGCAGCTCCGGACGACCCTGTTCACCTCAAGAGACGGGTGGGACTCTTCAGTGGGGTGGCTCTAATTGTCGGCACTATGATTGGTAAGCACCCGAATTTATTATCAGCTACTCTACTTTATGTTGTATACTACTTATATTACCTACTTATGCGCTGACGATCATGATTTAGGGTAGTAGTTTAATCTGTAGTATTAGTATGTTGTTATTTTTGATTGTCTTTTTGCATCGTAATAAATTTTGTTTTCCTTTTTTTTATTATTTTGTAGACCTAAATTTATGTTTGTAATTATTGTTAAGTTATAAGGACGTGGTGTTTGTATTATATTTGTTATTTATACCCATAGAGTATGCAAACACTTTACACTACGTCAGGCAATGTCGCTGCCGGTCCGCGAAAACCCGTGACTTTTGGTCCCTACTGAAAATCAGCGTCCTACTCAACTCTGTGCCGCAGCACCATAGCAGTAAATGCCAAGGAATACTACGGCACAGAGCTGAGTAGGTGACCCGTTGACCACAACGAAGCAAAATACGCCTAAATTATGATATAAATATTTTTTTCTTTTTCTCTGTCCTCTTGTAGTATGTGGTAATTTATTTATTTATTGTGGTTAATAAATATTTTTATTACTATTATTATTTGTGGAAACCATGCAGATAGTATCTTTGAACTTTCCTATCAACGTTCGTTGTGTTAAGTACTATAATTTACTTGTACGGTTGTCTTGTCTTAGATGTCTTGTGTGGTTCTCTTTCATCAACCTTAAACACAATGAGATAATTTCAGAATTCTTTCGAATACGGAGGCATATTTTGACATCGACAAACTCACTTCATTTAGGAGTAAGTGGATTGGTATTTGGATCATTGCAATATTCGGACAAATAAATTGAGCAGCATGACCAAATAAACTCGTCTTTCGTACTGACCTCTTCAGTCCGCGACATTAGCGAAGTGAATTGTATTCAATTGGCAAAGGACAAAGCTATAAAAACAAGATTCAATATGAACATCTAAAGACGATAAGTTTGTTTACCATTAATTATAATAATTCGATATGCTCGGTATAGCAGAGCGCTGATTTTATTTTGAAACTAGAAATATTTTATGACGTGCACTTTGGCTACTTACTTTGCACACACTCTGCGATTCGCTGACGGCACTGACTAACGGTTATTTTTTACGTCATAAATAATTGTGCTTTTACGATTTAAATGTAACAGCAAATCTGAGCCTTATTTATGGTCGCAAGCCGTACTATAAATTGTAAATGCGTAAGTGTATCTGTTTATTTGTATGTTATCTATATTTTGCTAGTAAAAAATCTTGATAAAATTTAATATATAAATTGCAATAGTATATAAATTAAAAATTAAATAAACCCACCATAGACTTTCAATACAGTGTAACTACATTATTTCGTGGAGGCTATTTAATTTTTTAAATTTGTCAGTATATAATTTGTTTGTGTCCAGTATTCTACTAGCCAAGCACTTTCAATTGATACCCATATTGAGAGAGCTGTGAAAAAATATGTAATCCGCCCTTGTTTGGTGGCGGCCATTTTGGAACGATGTTCACCATTCATAGCTAATAAGGCTCCCGACTTTTGAACAAAAAAAAACAGAATTAAAATCGGTTCATCCGTTCGGGAAAGACGATGCCACAGACACGTACTGCCCGCTTACTCGCATAAGAGCAGTGGGTTTATGAGAGGAGGACATACCACTATAATGACATAAAGTACAATGAATACTGAATATTAAGAACTTATCTCTCTGTGAGAATAGCTATTAAACTACATATAAGTACCCACAATCCTGTACATTTAGTAACATCTGGTATAACTATTTATTTTTACAATAAGCTTTTAATTTACGCGCACTTTATCTTCTACATGGGTGTTTGTTTAACAAACGTGTTAGGCATGCTTAGGTATTAAAAATAAATACAAGCATCTTAAGCAAACTAAAATCTAACACATAACATACGAGTATAGGCAGGTACACATAATAGTCATAATTAGTTACATGTTATTATAACGCATACTAGTATATAATAGTAGGTCCTTATTTCCTATAATTATTTTTAAGGTATGCTAAGTAAACGAAGGTATATCTGGTCCTATCCAGTTAATATTTTAAATGCGAAAGTTTGTAAGAATGGATGGATGGATGTTTTTTACTCATTAATGCAAAAACCACTGAACTAATTTGACTGGAATTTGGAATGAAAAATGTAGGGTTCCCGAGGGATTTAAAAAAAATCTAATATGGCGGACGCTGCAAAGGTCAACAGCTATCGTTATAAGTGCTGCATCATTAAGAAATCCTAAAACTTTCAATATTGTTATTGTAGCTTCCACTACTGTGTAGGTAATATGTATCAGTTTTTTTAAGTCCTCAAATTAGCCCTACGTTAGGACTAACCTATTAGGGGCTATTACGGCAGTTATATTAAATCCCTAAATCAGTTTTTACGCGATATCGTACCGGAACGCAAAATGTAGGTATTTTAAAAATGTCTACCAACAATACAACAAGTATAGATACATCAACTCAGTTGTGCGCGCGGCCCTATGTGTGGGTAAACCTTGTACATATACAGTGACTTTGTGTGCGTGACAAGAGGTACAGTCGGGTACAAATACAAATACAGTTATTTACGGGTTATATACGGGTTTTTTTTTAAAAAAACAGTTATTTGGTAATTTAATGTTTATTTATTGAACATTATTCTGAATCGCTACTTGAAAAATCAAATGATGAATTTTCGGATTCGCTGCTCTCATCAAGGTTAATTATGAATTCTGACTCCATGTCAAAATGTCTATAGTATTCTTCTTCTTTCTTTTGTACATGTCGACAAGTATTACCCCACATCCCTTCATCAATTTGACTTAAACATTCATTTATGAGTTTCATTATTTCCGTCACATTTTGGTCGACATTACGCGAAGCAATATAATTTTTTAAAATTCCCCACACATTTTCTATGGGGTTTAGTTCAGGATGATATGGTGGCAATCGAAGAACTTTTATGCCATATCGCTGAAGTATGTCATCAATCTTGTAACAGATATAGTTTTCTTTATTTTTTTTAATCAAATCATACAGTTCAATTTTTTTCATATCTTGATTAAAAGCTATATTTTTTTCTGTCAGCCATCTCTGCATTTCTATTTTTTTGGAATTCGAATTTGGGGCTCTGTCATTTTGAACGTTATGGTATGAGGCATTATCAAGCACAACCACAGAGTTAGGTGGAAGATTCGGTACTAGACGTTCTTTTAGCCACTTTTCATAGTTTTCCGCGTTCATGTTAGAATGGTAATCACCAGAAACACTATTTGCTTTGTATGTCAATAGTGCGTTAGGTACGAAACCTTGTTCTGAACCAGCATGCACAATGATAATTCTTTGTCCTTTCGACAGGTTTCTCTTTAAAGGTGGTCCATCTTTATTACCCCATCCTTTGTTTTGAACATGATTAGTTAAGATATAGCTCTCATCTGTATATACGATACACCGATTTTCTTGACGGTATCTGAGTAAATTTTTTAGGTAGGAAAATCGTAGTTTTTGGATGTCATGCCGCTCTATAATAACACGTCTGTTATCCACAGTTTTTCGCCATTTGTATCCCAACTTTAACAAAGCTGTACGCAGAGTCGAAATACTTCCATCATAGTTAAGTTTATCTTGAAATATTCCTTTCAACTTTAGCAAGGTAGGTAACTCACGATGTTCTAAATGGTAATTTTGAATAGTGGAACGTATAACATTAACGTTAAAGTTGTCTAATTCTAACTTCTTTAAACGTTTTTTACGGTCTTTATGCGGAGATTTAAACTTAGAGTCAGATTCTTTTCCTTCAGCCAATATATTAGTAACTGTTCTCTCTGATACCCCCACTGCCATTGCTGTTCTTTTCCGTACGCTATTTAAATGTTCACTTAGTTTCGATATTAAAATTGGACTTGCACTGCAAACTGGATCACTTACTAGTTCCAATATATCTCTCGCATCTATTTTCAGAAATTCGTATACCTTAGCAATGGTTTCTCGAGTCTAAAACAATAATACGTAAACGTCAACAAGGATATATTTTTTCGTATATAGAATCATAATAAATACCTATTCATTACATCTAAATTTAAAAATAAAAAATATTTACCTGACTCCTTAAACATTTTTTCCGTGAAGAACTAGACATTTTCGTAAACGACTGTACCCGTAAGAAAAAGCGATAGGAACACGTCTTGCTCGAACGACGACTGCCGCGTCACTGCCACACGAATGAAAGTTGTATATTTACAAGCGCACGCACACATAGGGCCGCGCGCACAACTGAGTTGAAGTATCTATACCAAGTTACCAACTGTAACTCGATACTTAGGTACACAAAGGTTACGTTTGCTGTTGGAATTGACACCTCAGATAATTGCAATAGAATATGACACCTTTTATAAATACTTACTCATTTAACCATAGCTATAAGTACTGAGACAAACTTAGCGGTTTCAAAGCGTGATTTTTCTAATAAGTTTTAGGTTAATTAGACACCTACATGTGGTCTCACGGCCGAAGTCCTAATTTGACATCTACATCTTCAAGATGTCTCGGAGATCCTTTGGTGGTTCAAACTCTATATCCCTCTGGATGGACATTTATTACACTGATAATGATGATGATTTTCTGTTAGATTAATAATTCTTTCAGTTTTTCACTAAACGCGCTGGAACCATGGATTTTCCAGGGAAAAACGTAGTCCAGGGTAGTGAGTGAGGATGTATGGATGTATAGATATATGTATGAATGTCTACTGATATTTGAAAGGAAATAGATTATATCCACATTAAAAATTTGGAATATGCATACATTATAATTACATTGCCCGGGGCAGTTATACCTTGCTTAATACTGCCGCAAAGCAGTATTGTTGCAATGCTGTGTTCCTGTCTGAAGGGCGTGGTTGCCGGCAAATGAGGCTCAATACCTACGGCACCTAGGTTGATTGTAGGAAGCGTTCCTTGCACGCCCTACGAGTGTAGATCTGTTTATTCATAAATGGTTTTCCCCTTATCAACAGTTGGGCCATCTGCTTGGACCTCCAATTATAACTATTAAAAAAACAAATTTGATTGAAATCCTTTCAGTAGTTTTGCATGAAACCTACATCCTCATAAACTTTCACGTTTATAATATAAATAGGATTAGAAGCATTATAATAAATGAATAATAATAAATATACTACGACAATACACACACCGCCATCTAGCCCCAAAGTAAGCGTAGCTTGTGTTATGGGTACTAAGACGACTGATGAATATTTTTATGAATAATATACATAAATACTTAAATTATACATATAAACACCCAGACACTGACAAACATTCATGCTCATCACACAAACATTTTCCAGTTGTGGGAATCGAACCCACGGCCCTGGGCTCAGAAAGCAGGGTGGCTGCAAACTGCGCCAATCGGCCGTCATTATTTTATGTTGTTGGTAGTGGCGTGCATATATGCACCAGGCGCGATTTTTCGATGGTATGTCATCTGTATGCATAACCTGTATCGCCACTTTTTATTGGCTAGATGAATATTAATGTTGTACCTACCGTACCTATGTAGTGACAATGTTTTGTTTAAGGTTCTGGAATATTCGTCTCGCCCTCTGGGCTTTTGCTGCACACAGACTCAGTGGGCATAAGCTTCATCATATGGATGGCGTGTGGTCTGCTCTCTCTGCTTGGTGAGTGTAACACGTTAATTTCTGCACAAATAATATATATGAATATGAAGATACTAACCAACGTCATAGTGCAGTTTTTTTTTAAATACCTATTAAGTGTGCTTTTTCGATTTCATACGAATCGTAGTTAAATACACGCGATCAAACGTATGTTGATAATCTCACCCTATAATTAATCATTAGAAATATAATGTAATTTCTATATTATATAAAAATATATGTGAACAGGAGCACTAGCATATGCGGAACTAGGAACGATGAACACCTCCTCCGGAGCAGAGTACGCGTATTTTATGGACGCCTTCGGAGGACCCTCTGCATTTCTGTTTTCGTGGGTACGTATTCTAGCTTGTGAACTTATTGAGCCATTACCGCCAGCTTAGCGTGACCCACGAAGCGCAAGTTATACAGAAGAAGGTTTATTTAATTATGTTTACATTAAAATCTGCTTAACAATAATTTAATAAAATATGCATAAAAAAAATGCAGATATTATATCAAATTATTGTTATGCGTAATTCAATTAGTTCGTGAGGGCGAACATTTTGGTTGCAAACGAACTGTCAATCCCATAACAGTTTATTTATACCAACCTACTTTTCGTTCCTTGTTTCAATTTGTAACACCGTGGATCGTTGTGTATATCAACAATAAAAAGTATTTCGTGAAAAGGACAGCAGTAGATATTTTTGTAGTAGGAAATTTGTGTACCTAGGTACACAAACCTCATCTCTAAAGGTTTGCTCTCTTACAAGATAGACAATTTTAAACTGTAAAATAATATTGAAAAAGAGCAACCTGCTGAGTTTCTTGCCGGCTCTTCTCGGTAAAATTCTATATGAATATTGAATATTGAATTTTGAATTTTAAGGTTTATTTGTGCATGGTAAAACATTAATTGGCGCCATGATTTTAACCCTTATTAATAAACGGGGCAAAACTTTAGAATTGATCGATCGATAATTGATTGATAGAAGTGAGTGTTTTGTCTCACTTCAACTGACGGAAATATTTTCAAATGATAGGGCGTGAAAAACACGGAAAACTTTTTGCTCCTTCTCACATTCTTCATCGAAAAAAAACGTTAACAATGGCAATATGTTACTTTAGGTGTCAACCTTGGTACTGAAGCCTTCACAGATGGCCATTATTTGCCTGAGCTTCGCGGAGTACGCCGTTGAGCCGTTCGTGTCGGAGTGCGACCCACCAGATCTGTTGGTCAAACTTGTGGCCGTCATCTGTATAGGTAATTTTTTTTATATATACCCAGTAATTATCCACAATGTAGCACACGTGCAGCGTAAGCTCCTGTACTGTTAGTGCAAGAGTTCACACTTCTGCACTCCACAATTGTCGATGGATTTCGAGTTTATTAATATGTAACTGGAGAGAAACATGGACTCCATCCTAATAATGCTTATAAATATACAAACGCAGAACTAAAAGTACAGTCACTGCTTCAATGGCCTAACGAATTTGTATTTAGGCTAAAATATGATGGAAGACGGTAGGTAGCTGGTTGCACAATGTATTATGAGCGGCAAAAATGATCTGGTATAAAGATATCATATTTTAAGATATCATAATTTTAATTAAGTGAAATTTGAATAGTCTGGCACATTATATGTTTGGTATCACGTTAACTGAAAATGTTTTTAAATATGAGAACATCAGTTAAAGTACACTGTCTCAATACCGTGAATAAAAAAAGAATTAAAAAAAGCTTGTCAATAAATTGGAATATTATATACATATTGGGCTTCTTTTTTCTGTCGTAAAACTGCTACGCCGCTCTCTTGTAACAGACGTTGGAACTGAGAACAAGCCAGGGTCTTCCCACATTTCACTGTGGACATTAGATATTTACCAAGGTATAAGATATGTGTTGATCATTTAGAAATATCCAACTAACTTAATTATTGGGGTTGCTGTATTCGTTCGTTGCGGAATAGGAGAGAGTGATTTGAGCTTGGATCCTCCACACTGCATTTCAGGCTAAAGATAGGTAGTATTTCTGGGGTTTTACAATATGAGTTCTATAAAAGTGAATATAACTTTAAACTGTAAATACAATAAAATTAGCTCTTACTTAGTTGGACATTTCTAAATGATCATAGTGAATATATACTTATATTATTTTGTATGTTTTGTTTCATGCACTTAACAGAAGTTTTCTACCAATTCTAGTAATGATACTGGCGGTCAACTGCTACAGTGTGAATTTAGCGACGAATGTCCAAAACATCTTTACTGCGGCGAAATTGGTAGCGATAGCGATAATCGTCTGCGGGGGAGCTTACAAATTGATATTAGGTAATACACACGAAAACACAATACATCATCACATGTACATTAAGGGTCTGCTACTGCTACAGCTTCACGAGTTAAATTAAGTCGGTTATTCCAGGAAATCTTATTAAAAATACCTACGGTGCATGGATTTAGGTATATAATCGTTGCAGATTCTACTTGCAAACTGTATTGTTTAAGACTTAAACGATACTTGAGCAGGCCTCAAGTATGCTATTACAATTATTGTGTGTCAAGTCGATAAAAGACAACAGGAATTATTGAAGTGGAGTTACTTTTTACTCCGTTACCGTAAGATTTTTTACAATAAATTACTCTTCATCAGGATCATGCTTCAAACAAACTTCTTTGCCTATTGCTTACTACACTAGACATAATATATATTAATACCTAATAATATTTAATAAACGATATTCCTATTTTTCGAGAACTATTTATTGTCACTGATCGATCTTTGAGACACAATTAGAATAGCAGACTTGGGCCCCACTTAAATTGAGGTACGAAAAAGTCAGCACTAATTTTGTCGATAACTCCACATTTTTCGGAGTTTCAGATACTTTAGTGTAAGCATTTCGATTCGCAAACCACGCCAGCATCAGTCTCAAGCCAGTCTTAAAAATTACGTGATCGAGTACCTATTAAATTTAATAATAAAGTCTATCTAATTTATTTTATCAATAATAATTATAGACCTGTTGTACTATCCCGTATTCCCTTGATTCTTCCATCTAGTGTTGTCTGGAGGACATCGCTTAGCGCTTTTTATGTTTGTTGTTATTTCATCGTTTGTTTTCAATGTAATTTGTGCAATAAAGACTTCATCTATCTAACTGCCACACATTTTTATAATACTTAGTTAGAATTGTCAGACTAAGCAGATGGCCTACCTGATAAGCGGAAAACCATCGCCTATAACCAGATGAACACTTTGCAGGGCATGCAAGTAATACATTCTACATAGTGCATCAATCAACCTGAGGCGTAGGTCCTAAGCTTTATGTATCTTTAATTAAACTGGCAACTACGCCTTTCGAACCGGAAGAAAGCTGGTTAGCGACAGAAATAAGCATGGCGGTAGTACTTTCCTGGCCGAGCTCTAATCCTATTAAAAACATACAAACAACTTATCATCAAAACCGTATAAGTAGGTACATTGTTTTAGGCTGTGCAATGTAGCAGGCCCTTCGCGCTTTCATCTAAAAAATCATTGGTTTTTTTTTGCCATCAACAACATCCACGGTACACTTGAATCATCGATTTGTTTAAATCATAATGGATATTTCATACATGCGAATAGACTGACAGGGGGTTGTGTCCGTATGGTGCAGGTAATACGCGACATTTACAGGAGCCCAACTTCGCCAGTAGCAAGGCGACGCTGGGCAACATAGCCACAGCCTTCTACACCGGGCTCTGGGCCTACGACGGCTGGAATAACCTTAACTATGTTACAGAGGAAATTAAGAACCCATCTAAGTAAGTGTTTATTGCATTTATTTTGTTTAAAGACTCATTAAATATACTTAATCTGCACCTAAAAGATGCGGCGATAGCCTTTAGGTACGCAACCTCTAATTTTTGGAGTTATATGAGTTTTTAATGAAAATTGGAAAAAAAACGTCATTTGCTTATGACAAGAGCCGTGCCCTGTAGTGGACCGCTAATAAGTTGATGATGGTTATTAACCTTGTTGGCTTATTGGTTAGCATGTTCAACACTAGTACACTATTACCCTACTATAGTCGTAAAAATTTAATAGGCCCGTTTTGACATTTGTGCAAGACCATAGAATGTAACTTGGAACAAAACTGAAAGTAACAATAAAATAAAAATCAATTCCATACAGTGTTTTAAAAAATACGTAATTTTTTTTGGAACGTTACATAAAATCAAAGAATATATTGCGAGTATTCTTTTTGCGCTTACTTCATAGTAGCATGCAATTTATAATTATTGCGAAACGTTTCGAAAACAGTTACGTTCTCAGTCTTTTTTTTTCAGTTGTAACCATTTTTTTTACTGAATATCGAAATTAAATATTGTGTAGTAATCTTTACTGCAAATTATGAGCTTGGTTCTCAAAGCCGCAAATAAAATTTTGAATTGACGACACTGGGTTCTAAATAATGAGTCTGAGTTATGAATCTGACCAAGCGGCATGACTGAAGCGTCCCCGCGCGCACTGCGCAGTTTTTCGTTCCCCATCTTGTAAAGTTGACTGTGCGCTCGTTTAAGTTTGATATATATCGTTTACTATTACGTTAACTTTGGCTCTTCTACTTTGGACATTGATTTAAACATAGTGATTTGACTCGATTTTTGTGTTTGTTGTTATATAGTACGAACTCTGTTTCAACATGCTGAAAAGTGGACGTATAATCAACAGCCAGTCACGCGAATTGGTTGTGAACCTAAAGGAATACTTTGGACGAACGAACACTTTACAATACATAATCATATCAATCAAGTACTGATACAAACTTGAATTGATTTATCGTGAGTATCGAGTACCGAGTCTTATGGTTCCATAATTAGTTACGTCCCGATGACAAATGTCAAAACGGGCCTATTACTTTTTTACGACTATAGTATGCCCTTAACTTCAATCTCTGGTCGAATGTGATTAGCTAAGATGGTAGCGGGCTAACGTATTAGGGGTATAGCACTTATACAACTCATACCCCTTATCGGTTTCTACGTGTCCTCATACCGGCAAGGTGATTACGTATCTCACAACAGGCTTGCGACAGGTGTACATCTTGCGATCTTTGATGTCAAACGTCATTTGTATTTACATTGCATGCAAAAGTGATGTTTGACAGCAAAGATGGCGAGTTTCATGCCTGCCGCAAGCCTGTTGTAAGATACGTAATCACCATGCGGATCTGTTAGCTATTAGTTGGTAACGATCCACGGTCTAAGCCTCCAATCAGTCCTGAAATTAGAAATTATAAATTCCTAGTATACCTACCTATGCTAAGTTAAATAAAACATTGCACTTTTTAACATTGTCTCTTATTAAAGTATGAGCAGCTGTAGATGAGGAGGATATAAAATTAAAATAAGTAGCTAAGTAATATACTTTTTAAAACTTTGCGGTTAGCATTTGCGAGATTTAACAAACAGGAATTTTAGCGTTTGAACTTTTAACTGACGCCACACATGATTTTGTTGTTTTTCAATATGTCCCCTTTAGGACAGGCAAAGATCGATGACCAAGCAGCCGATCAATCGTATTTAAAATACTTGAGTTGGTAATTTTTTAATTTCAAGGCTAAAACTATTGAATCGTGTTTTAAAAATAATTATTGATTATGTTTTGATACAATTGGGGTTTTGAAAAAAAAAAATTATTGATTTTTTTTATGTATTTTAAAACTTTGTTATTAATAATAATATTGATATTTGATGTAAAAAACTTAAAAAAAAATTTTTTATCAATAAATTAAAAACAATTAAAAATTGATCAAATTTAAAAAAAAATCACGTGACTATAAACGCGCCATGATTGGTCACCATAGTTGTGACGTCATAATGTTGTAGCTATTTAATAACAGTACGGCGTTTACGGCTTATACGTGACTAGACAATAATATTGAAAATTTATTGCTAAAAAACGAGTTGTTAGTTGGTTCCGATTAGCTATGTGTGATAAAGGATTTATGAAGGCAAAGTCTGATAATATTCCTGATGTTGATATTTTTATGATAACCAATTTTAAAAAAAATTACGTTCGGTTTAATTCTGCTGAAGTTCGAGGTGCCAAGGCATCAAGGTAAGTCTGTTAAAAAATTGGACGTTACGACGGGTATAGAAATTCTAAAAGCAAGAAAAATGTCGAGGGTCGCCGGCCGCTAATTATATACTTACGGGGTCCAGTTCTATTTCCAATAGACCTGGTAGGTGGCGCTACAATAACTTCTTGGTTTTTTTAAATATTAAAACTGTATAATAACCAATTGGATGCAGACGAAGTTGCGCGGGTCAGCTAGTTAAAAAAAATATCTACATGATCAGTATAATCGGCATCCCCTTGTGGCGTTTCACTACGCGCTGTTGACGGTATCGTCAGTTGCTAGATAAATAGAGTTAGTGAGCCCTCCAATCTACAAGGTCCAAGCCTTGACTCTCTCTCCTATGTAAGAAGAGACCTAGAAGTGTAACAGATGATCAGCGTTCAGAAATTCTCCGCACCAGCAACAATCTCTTACTATTTTAAAGGAACCTCCCCATGAGCATTATAATCGGCATCCCTCTGGTGACCCTATGCTACGCGCTGGTGAACGTGTCCTACTTGACGGTGATGTCGGTTAGTGAGATGACCGACAGCGAAGCTGTGGCCGTCACCTTCGGCAACCGTCTCCTCGGACCAATGGCATGGTTGATGCCACTTGCCGTCACAATATCCACCTTCGGATCGGCTAATGGCACATTGTTCGTAGCAGGAAGGTGAGTTTATGTTTTTTCCTTTACTTTTACTTTTAATTAGCGCTGATTACGGATCATGAGATCCTGGTCAAAGAAGCTGCACGGCTAGCATGAGCAGTAGACAATTGTATCACCGGGGAAAGGATATAAATTTATCTGCTCCCACAGCTTTTTCAACTCTCAGAGCACTGGCGCACAAGTGGAAATAATATCCAAATAATATATGTGTATTAATAAACGGGGGTAAACTATTCCATGTTCCAGTGATTTAGCAGGTGGGCACGTTAATCAGATCCCTTGTCAGGGTATATAATCGGGGGATATAATTTTTATCTCCCGCCTGTGCTAGGATCATGTTTCTTGATCAAGAAGTTCTTTGTACAGATTTAGGAAATTAGCCTAGGTTGTTCCCGAACCTCAGATGGTACCTCCGATAAGCCGTCCGCGGCGCGTCGGTTCCTATTATAATCCTTACGCTAACACTGCAGCACTGCGCTTTTATTCTGTCTCCAATGAGTGAGGAGGCCAGTGTTGAGCAGTAGGACAATTATAGGCTGAGGACATTGATGATGTCTCAATTTATTTAATGAAATCAAGGACGTGTTAACATTGTCGTCCCTAGGACATCATTATATTCAATGCCATGACTAAACGAATCTTCTGATTTCTTTCTTATTTTCAGATTGTGCTTTGCGGCTTCTCGCCAGGGACATTTATTGGATATCTTATCATATGTCCACGTGCGTCGCTTCACACCTGCTCCAGGACTGATATTCCATGTAAAAACCTATATTTATTTTAAATTAACTGCCTTTGTTGGTGCGGCTTTGGTATTTATAAGGTAGCGTATGAGAGATGTCTGTGCCCGGCAGTGGTTCATTTAAAGGAGGGGGATTTTTCTGGTGATATCTGTAAGTTGCAATCACAAAATTTTGTTGAAATGTCAAAATAAACAAAGGGTCGTAAACAAAGCGTGGCAACAAAGTATCGTATGAAAGAAAAGAGGTGGGACGCCGGACGAGCTATAGCTTCGCGACATCTCACGAATAATTTCTTGTTTTTCTTGTTAAATAGTTGTTGCCCGCTTTCTTGGTCCGCGTTTTTTATAGTTATTTACAAATTCCATGGGAACCGTGGGTTTGTTTACCTGGGATAAAAAGTAGCCTAAGCTACGTCCGACCTTTCAACTACCTCTATGCCAAAAGTTGAATTGTTAATTAGTTAGGGCGTGAAGGAAAGACAATTAAATAAAACAAACACACTATAGCGTTTATAATAATAGTAAGGATTTAATAACAAAAGAATTTAAATAATTAGGTACTCATCTAGTAAATTTTTGTATTTTATCCGTGGGGAAAACCTCATGGATCCCATCCCTGTGGCACGGGGAGGCGCAGAGTTTATATCTGATTCTTACTGACTAAAATTCTACCCACCGCTTGGCGGCGGAGCGGGACCGTTTTCGGACACAACTAAGACTTCGCCAGAGGATGCCCGTCGTAGCAGACGCACCCTCTTCAACGACGTCCCCAGTTTCGCCAGTTAGAGGCGCGCCGGAACAACAGCACTCCAGTCAACTCGAATACTGCACTTTCATTCACTGTGGGAGACGGACAACCATGTTCCATCACCCACAAGTCCTCCGGAGGCACCAGGAGCAAAAGGGGTAGAAGAGAACACGCCTTCAATCGCCGACGGCGACGCGGCGAACGCGGCAAACGTTCGCAGAGACATCGCTTCGTCGGGCCATAAGAGAAATTGTTAACCGATGTTTCTAGGTAACCTAGGTTAGGTAGGTTGTTAACGAATGCTGCTCTTTCTCTCAGACGAATCAAAAATACTCACAGAGTTCAGGTACACGTGGAGGTTACCCGACCTGGCCTCAAACATAGCCCTATAGCCTCTCAATATTCATAGGCACCCATTTTTAATTGGGCAGTATTGTAATTTTAGAGGAACCACAAGTAAAAAAATACCCGTGGTCTTGGGTCCCTTCCAGAGGCCACGGGGCATAAGCAGATTATTTTAGCAGTGTTTTTTTTATTTCATAGTTTGTATTATTTGTAATAACATTAAAAATGGGCCAGTTTAGTTCTTTTTCATTCATTTCAATTTGTTTATTTTATTTCAGTCTCTGATTGCGGTCGCGATGGTGTTGTACGGGACAATAAATTCTCTGATCGGCTTCTTTTCGTTTACGGCCTGGATATTCTACGGAGGCGCCATGCTTGCCCTGATTGTTATGAGATACACGAAGCCCCACGCACCTCGACCGTACAAGGTGAGATACTACTTAGATAATCCTATTATTTATAATAATATGAAGTAAATATAATTAAACAATAAACGATTCTATTGCAACTATTAACAGCCAAGTAGCAGACAACTTACAGACAAGCAAGTTCAATTACGACGATGAGTCTAAAAAATTAGGTTTAAATAACAAATCGTACGAAAAGTAGTAAATCTATGAAGTTAGGTATTTTATTATTGATCATATTTTTGACGAATCAATTGTATATGATTGAGTCAAATTTACCTAAAATAATCTTAAACACAAATTTGTAGTAACTCTTTTAACGTTTTCTTAATTTTTAACGGTAACAATTTTTGGATAAAATTAAAAATACTAAATATATACTTACTGGTGGTTTTTCTTATTGTTAATTTTATTCAGGCAACTATAAATGCCAATGAAAATGGAAATTGAAAACTGCACGGAGCTTCCATGTATAATTCTATAATCCGGTTGTGTCACGCTCTCGCCTACAACCTACGCCTACAACCTAAGGTTTGTTTTGATTAGAATATCCGTTCCCGTGGTTTAAGTGCGGGTTTCAGAGCTGGAACGTTTATTGTCAAATGTTGGAAATAACGACCAACCCCGGGACCGACGGAATAATGTGCTTTTCGAGGCACGTCTATGGCAACAACACTTATTTTCTAATTCCGGGAGACAATAAAACCCAAATACCTAGCAAGTTTTGGCACGGGAATCAACCCCTGCCTACCTCGTGGTCTGACCGAACCTCTTCCACTAGACATGACAAACAGGTCGGAAGTACAATTATCTTAATAGCCATAAAGAAATCGTATGTTTTAAGATTGGCGTAACAAAATAATCTTGATTGAAAAAATAAATGCAAACCACGTGGTTTTTAGTTATCTACCTACCACAGCAATGGAGGCAACCAAAATAAACAGGTAATCATTTTGAACAAAATACACAACAATTAAACCTGTCTATGTCAGAAAAAGGCTTTTCTTAGCATAGAGCCGTAGCTCGTGGTTTTTGCTAGCCGTGCTGAATGTTCTATCATATCAACCAACGTCCACTGCTGGACATAGGTCTTTTGTAGGGAGTTCCAAATTCTATGGTTTTCTCCCGCTTGGATCCAGCGGCCACCTGCGACGCGCTTAATATCGTCCGTCTCTCCTCCTTGGGGGTCGACCAACTCTGCGCTTACCAGTGCGAGGCTGCCATTCCAGCACCTTGGGACCCCAAAGTCCATCCTTTCTCCGAACTATGTGCCCCGCCCATTGTCACTTCAGCTTCGCGACTCGTTGAGCTATGTCGGTAACTCTGGTTCTTCTACGAATCTCCACATTTCTGATCTGTTCACGTAGAGAAAATCCGAGCATAGCTCTATTCATCGCCCACTGAGTGACTCTAAGCCTTTTTATGAGGCCCATAGCTAGCGACCATGTTTCTTTATTAACGATACTAACTTACCTATGATAATGCTGTAGCTGGACGATTTCTGTACATTACTTATACCTATGTTTTGAAAGTTTTTATTGGGGGAAGCTTTAATATCGATAAAGATAGCTGAACCTTTTTTTCCACATTTGGCATGTTCGGCAATAGTCTCCATTCTTGGAATAAAACAATATTAATCAACCGATCCTAATGTTCCAGGTGCCAATAATAATCCCTTACGTGGTTCTCTTCGTGTCTGCGTACCTGGTGGTCGCGCCGATCGTCGAAGAGCCGCTGTGGGAGTACCTATACGCGGGAGCATTCATCATTGCCGGCCTGCTTTTCTACATGCCCTTCGTAAAGTGGGGATACTCGTTGCCGTTTATGGGTGAGTTTCTACGTTTAAACTAATCATCATTGTCAGCCCATGTCAGGCCAATGCCTCTTCATTAGCACGCCATCTTCTTTTACTGGTGCATCCATTAATTTTTATCATAAAATTGATCGTATAACCAATCCGCACTTAGCCAGCGAGGTGGCCTAAACCTTTCTCAATTTGTGCCCTGTAGATAATGGGTTGATATTAAAAAACGGTATAATATTGTCTCTGTTACTCATTAGCAAAAGAGTGAGGCAGATCCCAATTTGACATTTTTGGGGTTACGGATAGTTCTACTTGAATTTTGACGCTTTGTATGTAATGGGGTCACGGGTCAAGATCAGATTCAAGCGGACGGGTAAATCCAGTATGTACTAACCCTGCAACTGAGTCCAGTGTTTTGTTACTCGGAAACGACCCTATGTAGGTACGTCATTCGTGTGGGCGATTGTAATTGGCTACATTGGAACACTTATGTGTTGTTTAAATCATTTCTGATAAGTATTATAATAATCTCGTTTTAATTTATTTTTTCAGATAAAATCACAGTATTTTTGCAAATGGCGTTGGAGGTTGTGCCAACGTCGACGACATTCGAGTACTGAGTCCGTGCTGGACTTTAAAGAAGCGTTCGTAAAACTTGAGTATTTTTGGCTCTGGTAAATGTTTCGAGCTTTCGAGAGCTTATAGTAGGGTTGTCAGATGGCTGGAAAATTCGGAAAATCCATTTTTGGTCCGAGTTAGTTTCTTTATTGTCAAATTTTAGGGTTATGTTGATACGTATACCTCAATTGTTAAATAAGTAAATCTATTATATATTTTGTCAGTACATTGGCTTACGAATTATGAAGACTTGGTAATAATCAACTTTTCTTGTTCAAACTGAAAATATTAACTATAGTGATTACTTACCTGGCAACCCTAGTTTAGGTACTTATTTTGATTTGAAATTAAGTCCTAAAGTCCTGCAATTGGGTGTACAAGGAATCTTAAATTCGGCCCGTGCAATGTTATGTATATGTATTAAATAAATTATTTTTTGACTGATATAAACAGGTTCCTTTTTGTACTTTTAAAATTAAAATCTACAAAAAATCAAATGAATATTAACATTTAATAGTTATATACGGTTGTTGATTTTTTTTATGCGAATGAAATATTTTCAAGATTTTAATAAAATACGTTTCCTGTATTATCTTAACAGGGGCGTAGTCACCTGAAGCGTCTAACTGTACCTATTTAAGGCCAGATATTGTGCAAACTTTCTATATAAATTGGACAGTAAAATAAAGATGTAGTTAGTATTAATATAGACATATCTTGTGTTTTTCAACTGGTATCATGTGGTTTCCATGGTTGTTATACTTATCAAAAAGTAAACGAAGGTTCGTTCTTAGAAATCCATTCAAGTTTTCAAACGTATCGGATGCAATTTTTGCTGCTCAATATAACAAAACTGTGAAAAAAGTTTTATGAGGAAACCGAATCATTTATCTTTACGGTACCTACTATAAAATAAAAATATTATCCAAAGCTGTGACAAATTAATAATATCAATGAGAACACTGTCCAAATCGTAACTTAAATAACTATATCTGGCCACTTTGGGGGTCTAACGCCTGTGCTGCTTGTGTTACTTTAAAAGTTAATTAAAATAATTTATTGTTTTAAAAAAGAGGTAAAGCCAGAGGTAGGGTTAAAAATTGCGTTTAGATAGGATACATTCATCTCATTTCATTAGTTTGCACGAATCATTCCTACGGGCACCTGCGTTGAGTTTTACCCAAACGAACAGTTTATAAACTGTTTCTGTATAAAGTTACTTGGATTTAACACAAGCGAATGATAAGGATTTAAACAATCAATATATATCTATTGTTAACATTATGATATCAATGCGTTGCTAACGTGTCCTAAAAAAGTAAAGTAAAGAAGATTCTTATTCATTAAATGATAAAGGTATTATTCCTGATATTATTTTTAATATTATTGGGAGTCATCATTTAAAAAGTGTACCTATTAATTAAATCATAAATTTTTAGGAAGCCAAATAACGTTTTATAATGTCAAGTCTTGTGAATAACATTTTTTTTTGACTAAAACGTATGACGTTTGTAAATACAGAGGTATGGTAAAATAAGTTTCTTGTGCAAATCCAAAGTTTTAAGCTTTAAGGTTCAAACTGAGGCGAAAAACGAGCAGGGCGGAAGTCGTTCGCGGCGATTGTGTCAACCAACTCGTATGACATTTTTGAACTGGCGCGATTGAGACAAAATTAATCGCGGAAGCCGCATTTTAATTTTATTTTAATACTACCCACGAACTTGCCGTGAATTTTATAATTCTTCGTTTGCTATAGCTAACAGGAAAACTTCGTATTAAAAACTAGGGAACATTTTCTCCTTAGAGTAACCAAACACAAAGGGGGCCTCATTCTCGGTCCCGACCTTCGTTCAAGTTAGCGTCGTGCGAGCGACCAATCACAAGGCCCTTGCTCGAACAAGCGCTTGTGATTGGTCGTTGGCTGGAAGCAATCTTGTTTTATATTAATAATTGACGGACCAAGCAGATGGTAAGTGCCAAGCGGAAAACCATCGCTTATAACAGAGCAACACTTCACAAGGGATGCAATGAGCATGTCTTGTAACATGCCACACTGTGTCCATCTATTTAAGGCATAGGTGTTTAGCTTCATGTGCCTGTAATTAAACCGGCAACCACGCTGTTCAGACCGAAACTCAGCATTGCAATGTTTATTAATGGCAAAAATAAGCACGGCGGTAGTACTTCCCCGAACGACCTCTCAGAAGGCTCTGCTACTACTCTATCTCTTTGTCTATATTCTCTATTTTAGGTTTGGCCTTGTCGTAACACGCTGAAAGTCACGTCAGTATCAGAAGCTAAGCGAGCGAACGAATTGCTCTTAATCGCGTGCGGGATTCGCCTCAGTTTGAACAGAGCTTTATAAGATTCTTGGGAAAATCTCTAGACTTGACGCCCTATTCGCATCACTATGAGTGATTGTGCTAAACTCATAGTCTATAGTTCATCCGTAGATAACCTTAGTTTAAATATAAATAGGAGCATTGTTTACTTTAATTTGTCAATTTTTGCAATTCATTTACTTACAGGGGATAGGTAGCGAAATATGATCCACTTAATGCTATAAATAATAATTAATGTACGTGTAGTTATTTGTCAGAACGATAAATTACTAAATCGCTATTTTTGCTCATCTTCTTAGATGTTTATCTAGTATTAGTGCTATGGGAAGTTAATATGCCAAAAGTAGCCCCACTTAAATTAACATAATATTAGGAAGTTATAAATTTTTTCCAGAGTTTTTTTACTTACTGTGTTCATATTTATTAACGAAAAAATAAATGTCATTTAAAATGTGCTGTGTATATGTGGGGCTATGAATTTTTACCGGCAAAAAAAGCCGTGGTTACTCTATCCCATATTAAAGACTAAAGTGTGGTTTTCACTAATCTTTCTACAAATGACTGCTGAACTTTGCGACCGGTAAAAATTGGTCCTATCATTCCTTACCGGGGCAAAACGAAGCGGTCGCTGTTGTTTTTCGATCTATTTTTATATTGTTTATATTTTCTTTTATATATAGAATACAGTTTGAAAGCGTGAAATAAAAGTATGTAATCAAGTCACTTGCAGTCACTGTGAATTTTTTCCTTAAATATTGTAGATGCTTTAAATAGCATAATAGGAAGTTTATATTAAAATATTTTTCTTTATTTGTCGGTTGATCGTTTAATTTCGTTAGTGCTTTAGACCCATTAGATAACCCGTAAAAACTTAGGAAATATAAATTGTCCCCATCCTGTTTGATCTAATTGTGTAGAAGTGTAATAACTATGAATATATCTACAGAATATAAATAATATATCAATTACTGTCTATATTAGTAACTCTATGTATCTTCTAAGAAATTGGGCACACAAGAACACACCTGACGATGTGATAATGTTATGGGTAAAACTAATGGTTTTATTTTTGTGTACAGATGAAATCAAATACATAAAATACCCTATATGTACTTATCTCTACATGGAGGACAGATTTATTTATTGTTATACACTACAATTGAATTAAATACAATTTTAAATAAAGACAAGTGAAATTTTTGCCGATGTTTTATTCAATAACATTAATTTTCCATCCTCTTACAAAAACGACCCAGTTACTGAATCCAATCTCCAGGATACATTTTTTTTTTATTAACTGTATGATGAATATATTTTGAACAAGCTTTTTCGCATTTGTAACATTAGTATGGACATTGCCTGGATCTAGTTTGACAGATGTTGTCATCTAGTTTGGACGTTAAAAAACATTAACTATCCTTTAAAAACATTTTAATGCTTCAGTCTGCAAAGTACGAGACTGTTAGTCCTTAGACTCGGTGGATCGCCGCGCCAGAACAATCATCAGCAGCGAATCCCTTACTCAGGCGAAACTACACAGCTTGCAGCACTGACGTAATGTTGCCTGCCTGGCGGTTTTTTACTTTGGCCAGTTTTCTCAGGAAGTTCATAATCTTGTTCGTCCGGCACCATTCTTCCTCAGAAAAGCGAGACGCCGCGCCGTGAACTGTGGCATCTTTATGTGGATGACATACAGCCTTACAGGCAACACGCACGAAGCGATTTTAATCTACGTTTCTGATACGGACTGCTAAAGTTTGGAACGCTCTTCCGGCTTCGATGTTTCCTGATTCATACAACTTGAATGCCTTAAGGCAAGAGTGAATAGGCATTTTCTAGGCAAGATCCCCGGAACGTAACTTTAGATTTCGGAGTAAAACGCTCACCGCGTTTTAAGCAGTTTAATATAACTTGTTATAACGGTCAGGGAAAACAACTGGGCTGAGAGTTCTCCCTAATACCGAACCGCACTTGGCCAGCGCGGCTGTCCACGGCCTAAACTTTTTAAATTCTGAGGGGAGACCCGCTATAGGGTTGATAATGATGATTACGACTCTTAAAGCAGTAGGTAGATATTGTTATTATGTAGGTAACCAAAAATTGGTTATGGTATGGTAAGGTACGGCCTTCTAGTTTTAGTAGTAGTTGAGCTATTTGTGGCAGTTCGTCTGGGGAAATACCACCATGCTTCGTCGAGTCGTCACCTTAGAAAAGTAGCTGGAAGCGGCTAGATTACGAATCCGGATGATCATGGGTGGTGGCGCGTTCTGGGAATGGTAAAGATATTTTCAACAAGACGCAGGAGTCAGGAAGCAGACAGGTAGTGCAGACGCAGTCGGTTGAAAACAAACTTTCTATTAAATGCTATACTTTTATCTACTCCGTTCACCAAAATGCTATAGAGGTTAATTTGTCACAAAACTGTTTTTGACTTATTCGATTGCAAACAAACATTTCCATAGACAAAACTAATGTCAGACGAATTACCATTCTCCATAGTCAAGGAAAAAATAGTTACAATCTTTTTAGTATGGAGGGTAGAGGTAAGGAGAGTCATCTTATATGGGAGAAAAGTTAAAAAAGTGTCCAGTTGTATGCGCTAAATAACAGTTCAAAAATCTTCCACAATGGCGCTGGTGGATGCACAGGGTATGGTATGAATGTAGCAATCGTAGATGAATTGAAGTATGCCGAGTTAAAAAATTTAATGTCATTATCGACTAAAGTAGTTAATTATTGAGAATTTCAACAACTTACGTTGTACAAAATATTGTGGTAAATATAACCTTACTTCCTTGTTTATTTTTCAAGCCTACTCTAACAATATTTATATTTGGCGCTTCTTTTAAGAGTTACCTTGATGCAAATGTGGCGCCATCCTAATTTAATACATTTTGACGACACTTTTTCATATACACAGATGATCCTCCTTACCTCTACCCTCCATACTTTTTAGAATAATGGATAGCTCACTTGATCAATGCGATTCAATATGATGATCAGTGGAATAGGCAGTATAATTTGGAATCAATGATCGCAATAATGTTAATAAGGCTCTTGTGACTCAAAATACTATTTCTCTTGCACGTAACAACTATTCTTATACAAGGGACGATTATTTATATTCTTATCAAACATCCGCTAGCAGTCCCAGTAAAGGAATGCAGTTACCAGATGGCTTAAAATTTCTTGAAATGTTTTAGCGATTGACGCCATATTACATTTTGTGACGTCACTAGAAGATCAATTGATATTGAATTGCAGAAACAGTAATGATTTGTTGAAAAAGTAATGATTTGGAACAGGCACTAACTAGCCTTCCCATTAAAACGGATCAGTTACCAGGTAGCTTACAATTTCTTGACATGTTTAAAGATTGGTTGGTCTAGAGCTAACATAATACTATTCTAATAATCTATTTATCTCTCATAAACTAGATTCCATTAAAACGTAAATTCATAAATTCCAACCTAATTGGATTTGATGGCACATCCATCAGATAACGCCATGAAGTTTCACAATTTGCATTCCCTATTCCGATCACTGGTGATGATTGGTAACAAAATGAAAATACAATATTAAATGTTCAACAATTTATTGTTGTCAATAACAAAGATCACAGATCTTCGAACATGTCTATACCATTCAATATAATATTTTGGCTAATTCCGAAACTTAAATTATTAGAAAACTAATTTAATGTAAGTAGGTAATGATATATTTCACTACGAACGTAGGCAAAAAAAAATTGTAATTAATATTATTTACTATAAAATATGCGTGCATACATAATAACATATATAATATAATAATATATTAGTATAAGTAGATATACGGCATGTCTGAAAAATGGTATATGGGTACAATTTATAGTAAAAATATTGGACAATATTTAGATCCATATTTTGTTATTATCACAGTTAAATTCTATACACTATAGGAATTATCACGTAGTGTTGGTTGAGGAGTATTAATTAAGAGTAATGATTTTATTTTACCAATTAATATATAGTTATATTTCGTCCGTGAACTACTGAGATCTCATAAACGTCTAGTCAACAAGCTCAAAAACTTGTTAATTCTTAATGTATTCTTGTTGTATTCTATTTTCATTAGTTATAATTATTATTGAACGCCGGAAATAGGTCTCCGCGCGGCCGCTACACTTCCACCAAAAATACCTATTTTCGGCGTTGAATAAAGATTACAAATAATGAGGATAGAATGGTGAGAGGCGGGACTTATTTACTGGAAATTTCCCTCTCTTAAATTTGTCGTTATTCAAAATTCCTCAAATGTTATTAATTAATACTGAAAGTAAAAAACAAACTAAATACTATCTTTTTTTTTAGTTAATAATAATTGCAATTTTATATATATACTGTCGATACATTTCTCATTCCGCATCACATGATATTTTTAGCAGCTTGACCAAGAATTAACACGTTTTTTAACTTGTTGACAAGCCTATAACTGATACACAAATTTTACTGGAGGTTTATTCTAGTGATTTATTTACTACGTACGTGTAAAGTGCTCTAAATAATAATAATAAAATATTTGCTTGGGTTTTTTTTATGCGACAACTTCTCTGAAGGAATTCTTTTTATCTATTAATTTTGCAAATTAGGTAACATTTTGAGTTTTATGGTAGTTGGAAAGGTTAAACAATTAAAGTTTGCTAAAATTACAGAGGGTGACAAAAGTTCACGGACGATATATAAACTCAACTATCACGGGAGTTAAACGCTTTACAAGTAGGGATTTGCGCAAATACTGTTAGCGAATAAGATGGGATATGCCACCTATTCTTTAATAAAGCATTGCTTATTTCGGTCGAACATATTTTATACTTTATGCGAGCAATAAGGTAGTAAAAATGCATTTGAAGGTTTTATTGTTAATTTTTGACTTCTTACTTTATTGAAAAAAGGTAGCCACGTTAACCAAAAAATACCCGTTTTAACTAACAGGGCAACGCCTAAAATAAAACGCCTAATCAAAGAGCATTCCTAGGCATAAATTTACCTTTCTCAATCGATTTTCTCTAGACAACTCATACAACCTAACTTGTCTATGGTTCTTGTCACAAGTGTGGTATTTTGTGTTTGTAAATATTTAAAAAAAAAAAATTGAAATCGGACATAATTAGGCTAACGTATCTAATTTTTTTAAAAAGTGAATAGGATGAATTTATCATTAACTAGTAAGGCGACGTAACAAGACGATACCAGAATTGTCTGTAGTGATTACAACTGTTGCTCGATTCATAAACTTTTTCTTATTTTTCGTCTTCAAAACAAAGCTCATGATTTGATAGCAGATGTCAACGCATCGCATGTTCTGTATGGGGATGGCTTAGGAATTCTTGAAAAACTTAGTGAATCGGCAGCTGGTAATTTAACGAGTAATAGTAACAGTAACATAAAATGTTTAATGAAATTTGTATATTCTATTGGTAAACATGGAAGAAACCACACTGCTATGCGCTGTCCACCAGGCCATAGTAGCACAAATATTTTTTGTGTGCGAACAACAAACATGTCATCTCACCTAAGTGTCCGTAAGTCTAATATAACAAATACGCAAACGTGTCTCTGAGAGTGTGCGGATACTCAGAGAGACTGACTGAGTTTACCTTTAAAAAGGGGATAACATTGTTCATTTATTTTTACATCTTGTTAGCACGGTATGGCCACTTACACTAACTAGATGAAACAACATTTTTTATGGATAACTATAACAATTCATTTGGAATGAGATATGACATTAACCATTATAAGACATGATATGAATTTAGTGTACTTTAGTGGTAGCCTGCGTATAAACGTTAAGAAGATATCATTCTTGGGCCTAACCATCATCGCTTAAAGTACTGTTTTTAGAAATTATTGTTCTGTTACAGAATTATAATCCTTATTTTTAAGTCGTCAAGGTGTTTCAAATAAACTGAAATAAAATAACACTGTTTTAAGTGATGGTAGTAAGGCTTTAATTGTAGTTACACTCATACTGAGTGTAGTGTAGTGTCGTGCACCCTAGAGTTGATTCTGAGCACTCAATTGAGCTACGCCAATTCTTTCACAGGACATTGTTGCAATTCCGTGCACGTAATAAAATTTCATGCGAATAATAGTTCGATTAAAACTTTATGACGCCGCGGAAGTTAGCTGCGAGTGTAGCTTCGCGCTGGTAGTCAACTGTACCGCCCCGCTGATTGGCTGATACCGAATATTGAAACGCACGAAGTTCGTGAAGTCGAATAAAGCAGTGTGGTTCTGCCATTACAATGAGATTTTATTGCTGCATTTACTATTCTATCCGCATGCTCATATACAACTTGAGACAGCAGCGAATCTATGTTAAAAAAAAACTAATTATATAATAATTCGAGATATATTATTAATATTGCAAAGCTAGTTAGTATTGAGCCAAAATATTCCTTAAATGGTATGCTGAATTGACTTAGATTCTCTTTGCTATAAGGCGTCCGGGTATTCACACAATATCATTAATAGACAGTCTATTGGATAAAATTCTATAACTCTAACACTAAAACGAAATCAGAACCTTAAGTGTGGTTTATTCTTCATCATGTGCCTGTAACAAAACAAATTATCTATAACATACTTATATTGCATTAAAAACACAGTTTAAAGTGTGATTATTACTTTTGTACATGATAAGCTATATACAATAAAAATACAAACTAAGACATTTTTCTTTCAAACTAATAAATGTAATAATAAATAGCTGGAACATCCTGTGTAAAGTTTACTCAAACGATAAAGTGCGATATGTGGAACTGGTTGAAACGCGATCATTATTTTTTATATTTTTTTAGAACTACCCGTCATATTTGGTATGTAGCTTTAAAATACTTTACCTACTTATAATTCTTTTGTTTTCTGTTGTACTAGTAGTTTACTGTTGATCAATTAATAACATACTAAATTGTTGTTGTCTAAGAGGATTGTTGAAAAGTATTTACTTGCATAAAATTAGAAGTTATGTTTTTGTTTACTCCTACTTTTATATAGAACAAGAGCATTGTAATTTTAAATACTATGTAGCAGTTACAAGTTTTCAACACTTTTCGAAATTGTAAATTAAAAGTGTAAATAAAATAGATGTGTTATACCGACAGACGTGAAGAAAGTATAAGAATGTTTCATGTAAATAATCTAATGCCAGCGGCAACGAATACAACTACAGAATTAGCTGATTGAAATAATTGAGCCATCGCATTTTTTTTAAATGTTGGATATTATGAAAACTAAGCTTAATTTGCCATAGTCCGCGAAAAGCAGGAGAATACGTATGGTGTAATTTATAATTTCTTCAATCCTTATACTTTACGATGAATAATTGTTAAGAAAACCTGTAAAGTCAACCTCTCCTGAGAATGCTCCGGTTTCGGAGCGAAACGTGCGTAGTATAAGGATTGAAGAAATTATAAATTACACCATACAGATTCTCCTGTTTTTCGCGGACTATAGAAAATTAAGCTTAATTTTCATAATATATCATTGATATTGAGCGCAAACTAACGCCTGCTTCTATTCAATATTTAAATAATGGAATATAATTTTAATTGTTATCTTCAAAAAATGTTCGAATATTTAACTTTTGATTAATAAACCATATTTCTAAGCATGTTTCGATGTTAAACATCTGCGAAAACTGATTGTTTTGTTCGACTACAAAACCTAAAAAATCTGGATAGAACTTACTTGTCCAGGGTCTCCCAGAAGCCTAGTAGTGCGGCACGGTCCAAATGCCGCTTGGTACGACTCAGGTGGATAACTGTCACGGCCCAGCGAGCCACATTTGCGTCTAACTTCATTTCGTCAAACTTAAGGTGAAACGCGCATACTGTTGAAAAAACACACAGAATAAAATAGGCGTCAAAATAGATTTGTGACTGCAATAATTTGAACGTTAGAAGCAAAAATAAACTTGCAGTGCAGTACACTAAACTACATAAAATAAGCAATTTGTTTAAAGGAAATTTTATACTATTTTACAATAAATTAACGGTTGATATAATGTCTCTAAAAAAGTTCAAAGTTTGTAGTAAGCGGAAGCTTATAGAAAAGTCCTATTATAATATAAAGGATTACGTAAACGATAAAAAACTTGGGTGTGAAAAATTGCTCTAACCAGGTTGCTTCTTAAATATGTTCATATGACAATGTCAGGCTATGACAAAAGGAACACCCGGCTAAGTTTGTTGTGGGCCTTCTACTTAGACCAGGGCGCGTTTGGAACCCTCGTAGCTTTAGTTTTAAGTTTATGAATGTAGTTATCGCCATCACTACACACTGCTATGTTCACATTTTGTATATGATCAACTCATCAAAAGTGCCATCTATGTGCTTATTTGAATGAAGAAATATTTGACTTATTCGACTTTGATGTAATTTGTAACTTTAAAAATATCAAAAAGACACAAAGATGTCACTCGAAGCGTTTTTAACAAATGGCTACTGTGAACTTGTCTTTTTATTTTTATTCCCACCGTCGGCAGCTTGTAGTTAGCCCGGTGGAGATAGACGATATACTATTTTTGAAGTGTGTGGCAAAACCGGTTTCGGTATCAGAACATTGCAAACTAAACGCGACCTAAAAAAATTATCTCTTTGTATTTTAATATCTCGGTTTATACCTTTGAAAAGAGATTATTATTATTATTGCTATTATTAAAAATATGACGTAGCATATTGTCTATAGTTTTGAATTTTTAGTTGAATAATTGAAATTGTTCAATTCAATTCAATTGTTTAAATTGAAACAAAAGATAAAAAAAATTCAAACATTTTTATCTTGTTACGCCAAAGAAGAAGTATAATTTCTAACGCGTGTACATAAGAACACACACGTTTTTTTTGTTTGATATCTCTTTGTGAAAACGCTCCTATAATTGGCCATTCTGTTATGATTTAAATTGTCAAATATATACACGATTTAATTGCTTTTATAGATTATTATTATAAATAACTAAGAAAACCTCACGTTCTGTAAATTTACGTTCAATGTAACTACAAAAAGTATCACAGAATTTTGAAAAGCAGATAACCGTTTCTCAAAAATTTCATATAATATTGGTTCGCTGTTACGAACTTCATAGATATCGTAATTTAACTTCATTTGGAATAAGCCTAGTGGTTTTAACTTTGGCTTTACTTTGGGAGGGGCGAGTTTAAATGTCAGCACGCACCTCTAACTTATCTAAGTTATGCGCGTTTTAAGTAATTAAAATATTACTTGCTTCAACTGTGTAGGAAAACATCGTAAGGAAATCTGTCTAAGAGCTCTTCATTATGTTCTGAAAGGCGTGTGAAGTCCACCAATCCTCACTGGGCCAGCGTGGTGGACTACGGCCCAATTTCTTCACATTGTGGAAGGAGACCCGTGCTCTGTAGTGGGCCGGTAATGGGATTATATGATGATGGACTAAAAAAGCTGCAGCTATACCATCCTAAACGGCAGGGTGATTACGTATTTCGCGACAGGTTTGCGACAGGCGTATATCTTGCAATCACTGCTGTCAAACGTCACTTTTCCATACAATAAATAAACAAAAGTGACGTTTGACAGCAGTGATTGCAAGATATACGCCTGTCGAAAACCTGTCGCGTGATACGTAATCACCCTGCCGCACCCAATTTACAAAATATATATTCCCAAAGCTGAGAATTATAAATTTAAGAATTGAAACGAATAAATAAAACGCTTACTGTTAGCGAAGATTTGAACCGGATTACCATCCCAGGGCCATCCTTTAAATTGCCAAGCCGGTCCTTGCACGAATACGGCCACCACACGGTCCCACTCCGCGGCCGACAACCTACTTGGATTGTCCACCACGCGATATGGCACCTGTTCAATAAATGATATTTAAAAACGCTTTATTTAATTATTTCATACCTAAATCGGATTGTTTATATTTTCTTACTAGTCAACAAACCTTAAGTTAAATAAGTCAATTTTCTCAGTGAAAATTTTATATTAAATAGTTCGTCGGGTGTTTCATGCTCATAGTTTCTCCTAAATAAACTTTTTATAATACTTTTAATAAGCGACAATGAAGTTTATTATCCGTTTTTAAATTTGTATGAATTGTGACACCATTGCAGTTACGTAACCCAAAACCGAGGGATTTTGCGCCATTTTAATTTATTTGAAATTATTTATTTTTTTCTTATTAATCTGAATTAAAAATACATTATAACACAGACAAATATTCTATTTAATGCATACCGTTATCGTCGTGGCATTGTTGGGCACTTGATCGGTTTGTGGACCTTTTCTCCTTTGTAATAATACTTCGTTCTCACGAACTGCTCCTTCGGTTTTCTTCTGCTCAACTGGTACAAATCTGTAACGTGGTAAACAACAACATTTATCCACATGCCAGTCTGTGTTGAAACATTGCAGTTCTTTGTATTCACTGAATTTAAAGTCTTGATTTTATGAAAAAATAAGAATAAGAAAAAGGTCGCGAAAGTTGAGAAATGATTAATGAATAAAATAAAAGTAATTTATTTTGACTATTTTATTTTTTCTGTTGAATAGTAAATTAATTGCAATAAATAATTAAAATTTGACAGTTTATTCACACCGAATTTCAAGAGACATTATTTCGGTTGATATTTTGATATAAAAAAGTGCTTTAGTGATACGTTCGACTTTTGTTAGTGTCTCATACAACGCATAGATCCTGGTGTCTAACGCCTGTTTTCAATATTATATCCATTCTTATTCTAATAAAATGTTTTCTATCCTACCAATATTTCCTTATTAAATGGAGTTTTTCGACATTATAAAATCCTAAATCGGCCTTGCCGAGGTCCGAACCCGTGGCCTCCAGGTCACGCCTGAACCAGGTAGGTCGTCAATATCTTAGTATCCCTCTATCTCTGATACATACCCTTAAACTCCGATAGTTTATTGAAAACGACCGTTAGTCGATATCAGTGTTAGGAAAAAATTTAAATATACATACTTGAGATCTTGAAGCATGTCTTTAACGTTGTACATGGTGATGAGAGAAGTGCCGGCGGCGGGGATGATGATTATAGGCGTACGTGAGGGTCGCTTGGCACCTCCCGTGGGCGCGCGTGCAGCCGCGACTGGCAGCAGATCGCGTCTACCTGGCGTTCCAGGAACGGAACCGTTTTCTATGGGAGAAAATAGGCATTTCTCTGTATTGCTGTGGTTTATTTAGCAAATCACTCCAACAAGACTACCGGTTAAAATCCTGTGGGTTCTAAAATTTTTATACACATTTTATATTCATAGATAACATAAGTATACTTTGGCGGCAATTAGCGCAGTTTGCAGCGACCCTGCTCTCCGAGTCCAAGGCCGTGGGTTCCATTCCCACTACTGGAAAATGTTTGTGTGATGAGCATGAATGTTTTTGAGTGTCCGGGTGTACATATGTATATTCTAAGTATTTATGTATATTATTCTTAAAAATATTCATCAGTCATCTTAGTACCCATAACACATACTACGATTACATTGGGGCTAGATGGCGATGTGTGTTTAGTCGTAGTATATTTATTTACTTATTTATTTATTTACT
Organism: Pararge aegeria; assembly: GCF_905163445.1. Taxonomy (NCBI): domain Eukaryota; kingdom Metazoa; phylum Arthropoda; class Insecta; order Lepidoptera; family Nymphalidae; genus Pararge; species Pararge aegeria. The sequence goes on from NC_053183.1 coordinate 8,939,640, forward strand.
TACGTTGCATTTGTCTTGGGTGGGTTGGAGTTTGAGGTGCACGCGCTGGTACAGGCACACTAGGGCCCTCAGTCACGGATTTCAGGGTCATACCATGGTATGTACCCATAGTGTCAATTTTGAAGCCCTCAGTTTCTGTAATGAAAACATATTTAATTTAAAAATTATATTAAAAACTAAGGTATGACACAAATGTGTATGTTAAATTTTAATAATAGCTCTATGATCTTGACCACAAATAACTAAGTCCTACAAAAGTTAAGTAATTAATCTGTATTAATCTATAACTTCAATAAATAGTTGATATTAAAAAAATATGTAAATGAACACAATTCAATAATTGTAAAAATTTTCTTTTTGATATTTATAACAAACTAGCTTTCGCGTTTTACGTGCGCGTTTATTACGGTTTCTTAACGATTTTTTTTATCCCAGGAAAACGATCAGTCCCCACGGGATCTGAATATCAACATAGGCTTCTGCCTATGTTGATATTCAGTCCTTTTATTTATGAATTTATTAAGAGCACTAACAACATGCATATGCACACAAAAACAGGCACTGATATGCACGTCAATTACAAGTGCACATAGCATTGACAAAGCGTCATGTAAACTTAATTTGACAAAAAATTTAACACACCGATAAGTGTGCGGTGAGTTTTAACTGAACTCTATTACTAACACTATGCCAAAAACCAAGTTTATTGGTTGCTTAATTTGGATGTGAAGGAAGGACACATAAACTAACTATTAGTTACTACATTTATGTAGTCATTCATTATTTCATTTAACTCTTGGTAACTCTATATTCGATGAAAATAAATATATGATAAGAAATATTTTCTGCTCAATCTCCTTCTGCATCACAGTTAACGTACCTTCCTTTTGCCTAATGAATCGTTCCTGATCATATCTGTTGTACTGCGTCTGTTGCGTTGGTATTGTGGTAGGCGGAGGCATCACAATTGGCTGTGGTCTTGGTATTCCAGGCCTGCCCTCCTCACGAGCTTTTATACTACTTAGCAGAGCTAAAATGCTTTTTGCAAATGTCTAAAACATCAAAGTATATGTAGTAACATGTAGAGCTGTTGCAGTTAGCAAAATATTCCGATTCTTTTGCTAGTCCAGGTCTGCAATGATCCAAACTTGGATTCTTATTTTTGGAAAAAGGCAGTAAGTAAATATTACAACTGGCACTGGTGCTATTTAGTACAAAAATCACTTACAACTAAATTGAAATTTATGAAAATATGCTATATCTAATATCTAGGGAAACTTGGCACAACATTTTTATAGAAATGCAACGTCTTGTCAGACTTCCACTTACAGCACCTTTCAAATGTCAGTGTGCAAAAACACTGCACAGTTTAACCATTCAATATTGTTGTATCTCATTTTATCAATAAGACCCTAAGAATTAATAAAGGTTATATATTATAATGGTCTAGGTTAGAGATTTTTTACACCTGAATTAGCACCAATATTTATAAATATCCAATTTGTAAGTATTGGTTTGTATTATGCTGAAGTTTGCTTTAGGCAAACAAAATATGGGCATCATTATTCTACTTTAAAGTTACCTTTCCATTGCTCTGTAATACTGTGGTCCTAGTTCTCCATTGCCTCTCCCGACTAATAATATCTTTAGTGAGATCCACATCATAGTCAAGAATGGCTCTAAGGTCAGAACCAACAACACCCAACGTGTCTGCATAGTCATTGCTTTTTATAGTAGTCCTTTTCTTGGCTAAACGTTTAGCTTTGATTGCTGCAATTTTCTCTACTGACATAGCCTCAGACAATGATCTAAAATTGATTGTAATGGTAAATATTGTTTTAAGTAAATTAAGTCAGTTCATCAGTCATCTTATTATCTTATTACACAAGCTATGCTTACTTTAAGGCTACATGGCAATGTAGTATATTTATTAATAATGTTATAATGTAACAGTAGTTAACAAAAAGATAGTGATCAGTAATGGCAATTACGGTGTAAATAAATATCAATACAAAAATAAATTGAAAGATCTTAAAATATTGCTCATTTAATAATACTATGCTTTACTAATAAACAAAGATGATAATAACATAAATTAAATTGAAATCAGACAGTTCCCTTTGCAATCATAGCAATTTTATACTAACTTTATGTTATCAACAGTGACTGAGGCCTCTTTAGGTGCATCCAACCGTGCCGCCAGCTGTTCACGAACCTTTTGTACATGCGTCTCCTCAATGCGAGGTTTTTTTGCAGCTGATTCTCCACTATCATTATCATGTGAACGTTTAACCTGTAATTAAGTGAGACACATGCACCAAGATTATAGTTTTTTTTTCTCTTGCTTTAAAATACTAAATAAACATTGTTAAAAACCTCAACTATTTATCAGAATGGTGGATAAAAAAGTATATTCGTATTCCTAGAAATTTTATTAATAACCACCACCTGTCTGTTACACTCCAGTTTAAGTAAGAAATGCCTATTATAACTTAGGAGGCCATTTTGACACTAAATTTTATTAGTCAATATTGTTTTGTATACTTAGACCACACAATAAATAATTTGTTTTTGCTGATATTGATATTGAGTATAAACACTGATATTGAGCAGCTATTTAGTATTATATAGTATTATTAGTATTACATACCCACTCAGTATGCAGCAAACAAGAGAATGCTGGCAAACAGTGTTTAGGATTTCTTACTTTCTCATTATCAGAATAGACAATTTCTATTCTGCACAACCATCTTTGGGTGCATAGACACTCCTATCATTTGAAATAACATAAGTGACGTCATATAAGATGGGGAAGCAATGTACTCCTTGCTTTATTTACCTGGGTTGGTATTTCCAATGGTGCACTTTTATCTATTGACGCACAGGTGGCTGTTTCACCATTTAGGTAAGCAAGCAGCTCTTTACGATCAGGACGGCGTACAGGTGGAATATTAGCTGCCTGCAAGAGAAAGTAAAGTAAATATTTGTTATGATATCACCTTAAACTAACCTAGCAGAGATATAAAGTACTTACAGCTGCTTGCTTGACATACACAGGGTGATTAATTGTTACATGTTTTAGGATATACAGCAGACATTCCAGAGTATAGTATTCTTTCTCGCTGCCTTCCTTCCCAGATCTATTTCAAAATGAAAACATTGTCAGCACAAATAATGATTTTAAGTTTTTGAAGCTTATTGGAACGTTTACTTACCCCCACATAAGATAATTTGTTTTAACATTCTTGGGCCACGAAAACTCGCCAAATATTATTTGACCGTCACGCTCAATAATTTCTTTTTTATTTACGTTATACTGTCGAAGTAAACTCAGGGGGTCCGCCATGACTACGATTTGTTATTATTTAACAACAATGCATATATGTTTCTTGCTATATCAAAATTTGATTTACACTTTTTAATGCACAAACTGCATAATGATAGCAGTGAGATAACACTATCATCTATATTTTTAGATAAATTAACTTTTAAATTCAAGCACCGTGTCAAACTTGTGTCAAAACTCAAAACTCCATTTTTACACTAACTGTCAAACCAAAAAATCTGTCAACCATGGACGGACAAACCCAAGAACCCAATTAGCCGCGCAAACCACAAACAGAGCGTATCCCTCAGCCTCAGATATTCTTTTGTAACTGTCAAATTGCCTGATGTACAGATGAAAAAACGTGCGAAAAAGGAATGTACCATAAATCATGTGTACAACTCTCCTAAATCCTAATCATATTATAAATATATTGGATCTTTCTAAGTATTTTTTGCTGTTTTAGCAACTTTACTTTAATAAGCGGGCCGTCTTTTGGAATTTATAATTAAGCTTAAATTATAAAACAAGCATTCTTTTGAGTTCCTAAGTTTGAGACCTGAACATAAATCTAGAAGACCGGCTTCGTGTAGCCTGGTCTTTATGTCTTAGATAAGCATAAACAAAACATAAAGTTCACAGATTAAAAATTAAATATGGTGTCTAATATGGCTGCCGGTCGATTCTTATTTTATTAGTACCTATTTTAATTTTTCATACAAACTTTTAATAACTTTAGAAACCCCATATTTTATGTGAATATGTCAGTAAATTGAGATTATTGTAATGATGACTTCAACTCCAAAGTCTGAGAAATGCGGACAGGGTAAGTTATGCGCTCCTAACATTCTGTAAAGTTTATTAGTATTCTACTTTTGTTGTACCCATACAAAAATAGACACTGATTTCGTATTTATTATTATCCTTGCATGAGAAATTTATTTATTCTATTTCTATATAGTGGACAGAAGTTTTGACGTTTTTTTAACATGGATTGTAAACTACGAAATGAAGTTCCTCGCTTTATTTATAAAGCTACGTATGTTTTATAAAGCGATTTATATTACGATCTATGTTTCATGAATTAAGTCGGAACTCGATTTAATTACTTTTTAAATATTTGTCCTATGTTCTGCTGTCTGATCTCTGGGAATAATTATTATATGGATCGAGTCTGAACTTTGGTAACAATAGTTGTTGTTGGGTAGGGTAATAAAATATATGGGACATCAAAAAGGTCTTGTTTCATAAAAATACCCCATTTGAAAATACGATAAATAAAATCCCATTTTGTATGTTTATTCGATTTAAAAAAAATTGGGAATAAAGTGTAGTTATGGCTATGTTCCCAGTATGCTCCTCTCGTAAGCACTGTTTCCTCATAGAAATAGTATTGCAAGTATTACTTACATTTCTGGTGTTTATTTTGAACGAATTTTGTAGTGACTTCCAGGATTTATTGGATACAAATTATGTAAAATAGTAAATATTAACATTATATATCCCACTGGTATTCAAGATATCCAAGTAGGTTAAAGCTTTATCATCCTCCAGCCTCTTATAGATGCTCCTGAGATCCCATTCATTAAATAAAGATATTAACTGCATTTCTATATTTTGGGATTGCATGCACACACACACACACAGACACACACTCACACCCTTATCCTATTAGTGTCCCATTGTTGAGCACAGGCCCATCTCATAGCAGACGTTTTAGAGCATAGACACAGCACAGCATACACTGCATACACTGCTTGTATGCTGTTTGGTAGCCTTTAATAACTATTGCGGCCAGTTACTGATAGTCACCGGCACCAATTGCTTGACAGGCTCTCCAAGGCACGGAAGTTGACACCACCAATTTCCTAACTCCAGTATAAAAGTTCTGGCATGACACAGGACTTGAACCCCACAATCTTGTCATCTGTAGAAAAACACTAGACCAACGAGGCAGTTATATCTCTCACAGAGAGGAGGAAAAGATAATTAAATTTCATAGTATAATTAATTTAATTAGAATAAAATAGCTGCCTACTAAACTTTATCATATCATATCAAGAATTTAAAGAAACAATATATTTAAAGTGTTATAGCATAATTTGTCCTAGTTAAGGTTACATCAATATATAATTGTAATAACTGAGTATATAAGTTCTATTTAATACAGCATAATTTTCCCCGGGACATAACGGGAAAAATTATGCTGTGGAAATACATTTTCTCATACATTATAATGTTTATCATAACGATGAATATAATTAAACAACAATAATAGCGGACCTCTATAGACTGGACAAATATAGTGCACTAGATGTGCATCGCAGTTTTACTTGCAAAAAGTTTGGGTTTTTGTCTCTCACAAAGTCAGAACTAAGATTTGAAGAGCTTTTTAAAATGCGGGGCTATTGCAGCGAGATCGAGATCTCTTTTGAGACCTAGGTACTTTGCGCACAAACAACGGTTTCTCCGTGGCCATGGACCGTCGCATTAACTTATTCTGTAGGACTTAGATATTGCGACACTATTAGAACCTATCCTAAACTAATTGACCTCCTACCACCCCTGTGGGATTTATCCATTAATTATTATCCGACTGCAATTATTAGCCGAGCCTGAGAAAAATCACTGGTTGACCTCTGAATTTTAGGTTTTGAAGGTACATAGGTATAAAGAAAGAAATAAAATAAATGTTCGTGGTTGTTGAAATTCATAGTTTAACATAACGAGAAAATATTTTAATTTAACGACAATATTTAGCAAACATTTTGTGTGCCAATGTGTCGTTGGATTCGATTGGGTTATTTGAGTTTCTAGTCGGTTGTGAAAGTTTAGTTTCTTCGTGCTTCCCCGGACACTTAAATTAGCCGTGAAGTGAAAAGCGTTGACATCTACTTTTTGATAAAAAGATACCAAACAAATAAACCACATTACGATTACTTCTATCGAATAGCAGACATTAGACAGACTTTCGTTCCGGCAGGATGACCGTTGCATTTAAATATTTACCTACGTAGGTATACCTGAATGGGTCGAATCAGTTTATACAAGATGAATTTCTTTTTAGTCTAAAATATATTTTTCCTTGTTATTTTTATACATTTCTGTTAATACGCATAACATCGAAAAAACATATAGGTAGCAGCGTTCTAAATTAATTCAATTTTTAAATATGTACAAGTCAAATTAAAAAGTGCGGCTGTTTCTGCCGTCAAGCACTATTGATTAGGAACTATAGAAAACAACGGCAACGGTCGACAAGAAACTGGGACTTTAAGCTCTGCAATAGCGACCCCAATAAGAAGACAAATTAATATGATCGTTACTCTTGTGAACGTAAACGATATACAATTAATGTCAATCAAATAAAACGGGGCCTTTTGAAGTAAAAACACAAAGCTTCATTATTTTCAATCGGCTAACGGGATTATACTCGAATAAGGTATATTAGAATTAGACATAGCTAGCTGTCTGAGGTTGAAGACGCGATATTATGCATGCTATTCAGTTAGCTTCGGAGCGCTGCCGTAACGTCCGTCCGAGTATTTTATTAATATTCCTGCGGTTTGAGCTTAGAAACTGCCTTGACGCCACCGCCCAGTATAGGCATAAAACAATATACCTAAACAGCTTATCCACTTGGTATATGAGTAAGCGCTGTAAGAAGAGGTCGTAAGTTTAGGTAAGAGTTTTGGGTTACCGACGGACTATCAAGAGAATAATCGCGATTTCTTATTTAACACAGGTAGGTATAGAATGTAATACAATCAAATTTATTGTTAATTTTTGAAACAATTATTTTTTAAGCATTCATCCATTCCAACGGCTTTCATCAAAATCTCGTGATCAAATCAGTAACATAGATATGCAATTTGCGCTACGCAATTTATAAACTTTAGCGATTTTTGTGTCATTAGTCCAAAAATGTGTCGCCATTCCTGACCACACAGAATTCAGCCTGACCATATAGAAAAAAAAAACATAGATAACTGCCGTTAAGCGTATATATTATAATCTACAATACAAGCATATAAAGAAATTGATCTGTGATTTATAACTGTTCCTTGTTTATTCTCTCAATAATAATCATTATAGATAACTGGTAACCAAAACAAACATTCAAAATTATTTCTGTCTGTCTGTGCTAATCATCTTCGCAAAGAGTATTCTAGATTACATTTTATTAGGGGAAGACTGTTCTTATTTCTCTATTTACATTTACCGATAAGCAGATTGAGTTTGTAAGAAGTTCTCTACAACGCACAGGCAACGGGAAAACAATTATTCTTGCTTGGGTAACTGCTAGTCGTTAATAAATAATAACGAGTAAACGTATCGTATATATCAGAATATAAATTTTGCTACTTTAGTCCAGTCAAGAAATCTAAATCCCTTTTTCCTATTGAAACGTTGAAGCACATCCTGAATCCCGATGCTTATTAAAATTGTGATTGGACTGCAATCGATATCTGTGATCACGAACTACCGAGCGAAGTCTAAACGTGATTGCGGCTTCGTCTAATACTTTTTTCAATTGAGTCTCGGCGTTTTTGCTTTGATATTGTGAGAAAAATTCAAAAAGAGAAACCTAGACAGCTTGGAAATTGTAAAATGCAAGAGAATGTCTGCGATGTTGAATTTGCGGTGGAAATTTAATCAATGCTTGATTATGAATCAGTATTTTGATATAAAGATTTGATTTTGTAAATTAAAATATGGTATTCTAAATATAATTGCATCTACAGCTTTGTCTTAACACGCCTTTTGTCGCCTGGAGAAGATATGTAGCGATAAGGCCGCCAAATTGTAACTTATTTTATCTTATCCTTCTTTTGTATTTGCAATTTTTATTTTTGTTTTCTATGTTGTGCAATAAAATAATATTCATTAATTATTTACCAAAACACGATACCTATGATAAATAGTTATTACGAGGGTTCATATATATAAAAGTTATAAACGTGTTTAATTTAATCAAAGCTGTGGTAAGTGTTTCAATTTCATGATTAAAATATTCAATACAATATTATCATCATCAACCCATTACGAGCTAAAACTGGTCCCCCAGAATTAGAAGGGTTTCAGCAATCCGCACTTGGCCAATCCGCACTTGGCCAGCGGGGTGGGCTAACGAGTCCACCCCGCTGGCCAAGTGCGGATTGGTAGGTTTCACACGCTCTTGATAACATTATGGATAACACAAAAGGTTAACAATGTTGCTTCAAATATTTGTCAAATGTTACATTAATCAAAGTGAATATAATTAGAAAATAACTACATATTATAGGCTTATATCTTTGAGTAGCCGATTATATTGTATGCAAATGTAACAATCGATTAGTTTCTTATGCAAAGTCCAATAGGCATATTATGCACATTATGCAGATATTCTACAAGCTCACCGTGTTCTGGCCTATCTGTTAAGGCACTGTAACGGGATCTCGCTTGCCGACACGAGTTCAAATACCCAGTTGCTATTTCCTTGCTGTTTCTGTACTACTTTCTACTTAAAACTATTCTTTTTTTTACCGTGTCAGTCTGTACTGTAATAATCATGATATACAATAAATATGAAGGTTAATTTGTTATAATCCGTGATATCAAGGTCACAAAGTACATGAAGTATACAATTTTTATATAAATAACGTACAAATCCTTCAAAGTACGCTCTCGGCGGACGTTTTGCTACCGGAGCATCTTCCAAAGACGTTGACTTTGCAGCGTGCCAAAAATTAAAAGTACCTTTGTAAATCGTACCCAATTGGTACAAACGCAAGCCATTAAAAAAAAAAAAAAAAAAAAAAAGTATTTTTTCTCTAGGTACTTCGTACATAGCTAATTTACTTTTAGCTGTTATAGTAGTTGTCTTTTAAGTACATTATTGGTTTATTAAATAACATTTTAACAAACTTACATTCTCACCACATTTTATTATATATCATATATCGATTAGAATATTATATATGGATACAGTCGTTCAAAATAAGAAAAACCGTTTTTTATGCGACATCTTTCTACAATTGCCTGTTCTGGTTTTAGATAACTCTTATACTACCCACTAGAAGGCGCGGGATTCCTCCCACAATGAGAAGGGGTTAATGCCGTGGTCCACCACGCTGGTCCAGTGCGGATGAACATTTTATATTTGATAAAAATTATTAGTATTTCGATGTCCTATGAAAAATAGTCGATTAGAATATTATATATGGATACAGTCGTTCAAAATAAGAAAAACCGTTTTTTATGCGACATCTTTCTACAATTGCCTGTTCTGGTTTTAGATAACTCTTATACTATCTAGAAATACTCGGATATATTAGATATTTAAAATTAAAATCTGTATATATAAAAGAGAAAGTGTGTGGGTATGTTCCGTATAGGCTCCAAAACGGCTGGACCGATTTCAATGAAACTTTCAGGGAATCTCCGGATTGACCTGGCGAGTAATCCTGTAAAGTTCGGTGACGATCGGAGCACTCCTATTTTTGAACTATCAAACTGTCAAATACAGCTTTTATTTACTATGATGATATTCTATTGTTGGGTGTTCATGGGTGTAGATAATGATCTTCACCCGCTCGAGAAGAGAATAGAAAAGAATGAATACGGAGAGGAATAAATGATTTAATATATGTATTATGAGACTTAAATTAAAAATTTTATCATGTAAGATTATTGTTTAAATAAAATAAAGCAAAATCTAGCCCGACGAAGCGGGCTAGTCTATTATAAATAGTTCGTTTTCATAGTTACTTCTTTATCAAAACTGACACTAACACGCCCTGAAGACTGGAACATATCAATGCTGCTTGGCGGCAGAAATCAGCATGGCGGTAGTGTTTCCCTAAATATTTGTCTTACATACACGATGACATTGTGAAATTAAAGAAGGCGACGCAAACCTTGCGCAAAACCCGCAAGCTAAGTGTAGACACTCTAATTAAGGTCATATTGAAGCTATTTGAAACCTTTACTTGATACCAGTAACAGGAACTGAAAAAAAAAAATAATTGGCACGCATGCTCAGTACCCAAATCTACTACAATTAATATAAGTGCTAGTTAGTTTTAATGTTCGCACGAAATGTATATATTAGTATCAAGAAGGTGAAGGTTATTTTATATGAAGCTTTATAGATCGGTTTTCTATTAAAATCCTTTGAGGCATTATGCTACTAGATTTTAGCGTTTATCAAGCAAACTATTATTATAAATCAATGAGTATACAAAGTACCACTAGTAAATAGATTGTATCAGTTATATACTCCGTTGCTAGAGAAGGCCTGTGCCACCAGTGGAATATCAATGGGTAGTGATGATAAATGTTACTTCATATTTTAAGAACAAGTTGTGGGGCTGCGGCGTAGTGAATTGCAAATCCCATAATATGTTAGTTCATAATATTATGTTTTGACATAACGACGTGACCATAATCTGTTGTACAGTTAGACACAAATTTCAACTTCTTGAGCTATTCTAACTTCAAAAGCTTCTTTGTAAAGCCGTTACGGAGAGCCCCATTCAAAGTTTGTTATTTCCTTCATAATAATCAGCAATATTTACTGTGCCCGTTGGTCGTAGTACTCTGTTTTCGCAACAATTTGTTTACTTGTTCCATGAATCTTGTGATTCTTAATTTAAATAGGTTTTCGTTGTGGCAGGTGTTAGATTGCCTCGCCTTGACTAGGTCGGTAGCATTAGGACCTGTCGATCGTCTCATTTACAGACGAAAGTGAAAGGCGCAACAAGTCCTTAGACTCTGGTCTCAAATTATGTTATGATATCTGTAACGAGTCATTGACACTTGATGCTCGATGATTGGGTTACTTGCGTTAACTACAATGTTGGTGACAATTAATATGTTCTTAAAAACAATCTCCGATTCCTACTAATATTGTAATGTGAAAGTGTGGATGTTTGTTACTAAATCACGCGAATACGGCTGAACGTATTTGGATAAAATTTGGCATGCATGTTGCCTTTGACATGGCAAAGAACATACGCTACCTTTTATCCTGATTCCTTAAGGAGTTCCGAGGGAAAATGGTTTACGAGCTAAGCCGCGGGCAGATTGATACAAAGCTGTATACAGGAGTTCCAACTCGATATATGCCAACATACGTTGTTTCTAAATAGATTGACATGTTGAACATGTACAAAAATCGTCTAATATAATTAATATCATTCAGAAGATAACGACATTGTCGGGGTTCCATATCTATCTCGTATTATCTCTTTAACCATTCGCCCTAATTATATGCAGTTAAAAGGAAAAGTCTTTTGTTTTAAATACTTAAGACGTTGAATTATTGCTGAATTTTTTGTAGACATTATCAAGCTATACTACTTTCCTACAGAACTCCATTTATCTCTCACCGTTAAAGCAGCGTTCGTAAGAAACATTTTATCGACCGTTTTTTCTTCGAATTACTTTGCAAATCCGAGTATCACGTAAAATTATTTTCAGTTTTCCGGTTAATATATACCCTAATGGCAACCACAAGTAATGTGGCTTTATATAGGGGAAAGAATTTTCAAAGTCGGCCTAGTAGATCCAGAAGATTACCCCCGACAGTATCACAAACTCACGAATTCACAAACTCAAAAACTCACAAACTTTACCTCTTTATAATATTAGTATAGATGGTTTCTCGCACTTAATATCAGGTGGGCCATTCAATTATTACTGTAAAAGAAATCTCCGGAGATATAATTAAGATTATACATTATGACATAATCCAGAATTGTTCTTGAAGTTACAAGCACGTAACTCAATTCTAGTGACTAAAAAGAGAATAATTTAATCCTTGTTTGCGTTAGAATTTTTTGAATTAATTCTTATTAAATGTGCTAAAATGACCCCTTCACTTTTACCAGCTTTTATCTTGTTTCTATATGTTTCGATTGCATGGTACTTTTTGATACAGTTCTCGATGTCTACTTATCAGATTAGTCTGCAACTTTGTACAAACCATGAACCTTTTACAACAAAAAAAAACACTGCTTTTAAGCGTTGATATGATGATAGACTTGAAGGCGATCATTTAAAATGCGCTATAGTTTACGAGACCCAGTATAGTTAGTTTAACCGAGATGCAAGTGACTAAAGTTTCCTATTTGTGTGGCTGATAATCAACTCTCTAAACAGTTTGATGAGAGCGTCAGAAGGTAATCAGAGGATCTATGAAAAGCTTGTGTTTAAAAAGATATAAAAAATCAAAATAATTATAAACTCGTAGTAAATGTGTGCAATACGACCTTAGGTACTTGTAATAGTGGAGGCCGTAATGGTGTTTGATGGGATGTTCTCGTGATTTAAGAATGTTGTAATGTAATAAATCATTGCAAGATATGTGAATCTTTTGATATACGTGTAGGTACGACGCCAATTGTTGTTACATTCGAAGCGCCATTAAATTTTTCACTATCGTATGAATTTTTATATGTAAATTGAGAATTAAAATTGGCTTTACCAACTGTTGTTAATGTCGAGACAAATTGATTAATATTTGCTTGTTATTAGTTACCTTAAAATTTTTGTGAGTTGCTTGCGGTTTTGCTTAGCTAAAGCCTTGATTGCGTAGTGGCGTAATAAGAATTGTCGGTATGATTTGTTAGTTGGTATTAACTTGTCAATGGCTAGATTATCTCACGTAACACTTTCATATATAAATTTATTTTAATCGCTCCGCTTACCGTCCGCATTGCAATCATTGTATAACATGTATATAAGCTTTTGGTTGCGGTTTCGCTTGTCTTGTAACACGAGGAATTTGCTGATATGGAAAAGAAATGATGCAGTTATTTAGTACATTTAATCTTAAATGTCCAGATCCGGGATTGAACATTTAGATCAAAAGTTAGAGGTAGAGAGGAATCGAATCTTTTAGTTGAGGAGTAAGATTTCGCAAAGAACAAAGAAATACACACGTATGGTATGCCGTACAGTGTTGCATTAAAATCAAACTGTGCTTCATACTCCTTTAAGATATGATATAAGATGATTTTTTAAATACTTGTTCTACGCAGTTATAAGCATATTAAGGTAGGTTTGTGGTTTGATATCGCGAATCAGATCGTCTACCTATCTTACGCATTGAACTCAACTTGCAATCTGCAATATTTAAGACACCTTGCTAATATGAAGATACTAAACTTATTTCGTGTCAGAGAGAGTTTATCTATCGAATTATTACGTACGTACCTACCAAAATTATACAAACAAAAGTTTGTATAATTTTGTAAATTAACCTTATATACCGTGTGTATATGAGTATTTTGGCAGTTTCTTTTCATAATCCTGCAGATTTTATGTTTTCTTGAGACTTGCATTTAATGGTATAAAATATAGTTGAGACATATAGTAATCCATGGTCATTAAAAGTCGTGATGGGATGATCTGTCACCGCAATGTTGAGCCAATCGTGATGAATGCGTTTCATAATTACGTAACCAGAATATTACCAAGATTTCCGAGATCTGGCGCCGCTATTACAATGTAGAAAAACGCTTTAGAGACATTGTGGTAATTCCATTTTTCCTTAGTAAACGCAACGTTTTGTGCAAATATCTTCCAAATTCATAGCTAACTTTGTTAGAAATGTTTTCCCCACTTCTGTTAGGAAATCGTGTTTAGTTTCAATTTGATTTCACAAAGTCTACACAGTCACAGTGTTTTAACTGTTCAGTATTTAGTGAGTTAGAGATTTTGATTAAAGCAGAGCTAATGTTTTTGTTCGGATCCAAAATACTATTAGATACTTGTGATTTTGTGGTTATCAACTTCTTGTTATTAATTTTGACAACTAAATTCGTAATTTTTTTTCGCACTTAATTTTAGTTAAAAGCTAATGCCCGAAATCAGAAATCTGAATTTTGCAGATTGAATAATTGAAAGATGCCCAGCTAGCTATAATGGCTGGGTGGGCTAAGTAGAAGGCAAGGAGTAATACAATCCCGTTAGACAAGGTATCGCGATCGGGCCAGTTTATTGGAAAGTGAGTTGGTTGGACCGTGGCTGAGCGTGCGTCTGGGTGGGCTTCCAGTAATCGGTAGAAAAAGTATCAGCCAACGCGCATTACTGCATTCAAATATTTATCACTGCATTCTGTACTAGACAAACGCCGATTTTAAAGTTTAGTTCAAAGCGAACTACAATCAAAAATATCACTTGATTTATCAACTTTTTATTATGCCGTGTGTTGACGGCAGATGAGAATACCTACATTTGTCACCACACCTGCTCTTTCCGCGGGTGTCAGACGAGGCGACTAAGGGATTATAACGAATGAAGGGCAGTAGCGCCCTTTGAGCTTTTACTGCCATCTACAGTTATCACCAACACATTAGCCCCGCTCGGTGATTATTGGCAAATCCTCCCGTTGTGAGACACCTTTTGTTCAGCAGTAGACTCTTATAGGCTATTGAATTTGATGGTGATTAATTAATCACGATTTACATTTTACCTATATATTTTATTATATATATATAAAAGAGAAAGTGTATGTTCCGTATAGGCTCCGAAACGGCTGGACCGATTTCAATGAAACGTTCAGGGAATCTCCGGATTGACCTGGCGAGTAATCCTTTAAAGTTTGGTGACGATCGGATCCATTCCTATTTTTGAACTGTCAAACTGTGAAATACAGCTTTTATTTACAATGATGATATTCTATTGTTGGGTGTACATGGGTGTAGATAATGATCTTTACCCGCTCGAGAAGAGAATAGAAGAGAATGAATACAGAGAGAAATAAATGATTTAATATATTATGAGACTTAAATTAAAAATTTAATGATGTAAGTTTATTGTTTAAATAAAATAAAGCAAAATCTAGCCCGGCGAAGCGGGCTGGGTATGCTAGTATTTTATAATAGCCTTTTGGAAGGTATAAATATCCCTTAACGATGAAGGTAAACATCTTAACGAAACCTGCATATCTGTTGAGTGTAAGTTGTGACTGCGAGAGTTCTGAAAGGGGAGCGAAGTTACCAATGCGCACGTAGCCACGCGTAGTTGACTACGCGAATCTCTTTTCATTCGAAGAGGAGACCCGTGCCCTGTTGTGGAAGCAAAATGGGGGTTTAAAATGAGTATGAAAATCGACCTTAAGCTATTTTTCTTTCGTAAAACTAGTTTACATATAAAAACGTTTTCCTCTATTTGTCGACGCAATTCCATTTATTGTAAATAAAAATAGGCATCTATTGTTTATGTAACTTTATCGAAATTAATTTCGATCGCATTTTCCTGAATGGAAAATGTACATTTTACTAAGAAATAATGTTATACATATCATACAAACATATGTCCATGCCTATAATTATAAATAGAATATCGAATGTGCTGTATAGGTTTTAAAAAATAATTGAATATTGGATAGAAGCAGGCGTTACTTTGCGGAGATCAATGATATATTATGAAAATTAAGATTAATTTACTATACCTTGCGATATGCAGGAGAATCTGTATGGTGTAATTTACAATATCTTTTTTAAATTTAAAATATCCAACCCAAACATATCTTCGGCAATGTACCCTCTAAGCACGTTTCGCTCCGAAACCGGAGCAGCCTCAGGAGATGTTGACTTTACAATTAATAATTATCATTGTAAAGTGAACATCTCCTGAGGATCTCCTACCTTTCGCGGAGGATGCAAATTAAGCTTAGTGTTCATAAAAATAATTGAATTTTTTATTACTGGAAAAACCGTTATGAATCGGAAGTTAACTGCTCTAGCAAACACACAAAGGTAATACTTAGCCTAGAATAAACTTCGTGACTGGCACTTCTTTATTTGTCTTGTTAGTTCGTCGGGAGTAAAATTACCGTTTACCAGATGACTCTTCAAAATACTGAAATGAGCTGGAAGACTTTATTACACTTAAAATAAGTACTTGTTAAAATTTAAATACAGATTTTTCATTTCATTACCTCCACGATAGAAGTAAAATTAACTCTTTAAACAACTGAAAGGAGAAAAAAAATCGAATAAACCTTAAAATAGTGATTAATTAATAATTTGTTTTATAAAGCTATCGACTAAGATTTTAGAGGTTTGTTTTTGAGCTTAAATAATTAAAAATTTTGTATTTGTCTCTTTTAGTCGTCTCAGGTCCGACTTTTATTTTCTATTGTGGCAAACTCAGCTACTGTAGTCCTATTTTAGGTTTGTAATAATTATTTTCGAAACAAATACCGATAAGTTTCTTAATAAATAATGTTGGAGATCTTAAATTTAAACCTGTTGATGTCTTCGTGCTATATTATACTGTTGATTTATTTTGGTTGCGTGATCGGTACTACCACAAACGCCTTGCCTGTAACCCTGACTGATGTCTGTTAATGGTCAACTGACACAGATCTTAAGCACTATTTATTAAACAATTCTATTTTACCTTATCTGTACCTATTACTAACAGCAGTAAAAACAGTTTAAAAACTTATATACGGTGGCCCTTTTTTGGTTGGTTCTAAATATTTTAAATGTTCAAATGTAGTGATCAACAGGTGTATGAAATTAAATGATTTGTTTTAAAAATTAAGCCTGTTGTGCTGAACAATTCCATAACATAAATGTTGTCCGTTATGCGGAAACAATTGAGAAAATACTTAACATTTCGTAACTTGGTAATTTATTATCGTTATAATTAATATCATGGAACAGTTATAATAACAGTAAAACGTTCTGAGAGGGAAGAGTTATGTTTATGAGATAACGTATACTAACCATAGTACACGCAATTATGGCGTTTGTGAGGACAGGTGTGCGCAGGCGCAGCCCAAGTTGCGGAGATGCATGGATCTAGCACTTTCACTCTCGTTGGTTCGACATCAGCCCAGGGGCCGCCGGCGCAGTGCCGCCCCGCCGTTGCCGTCGTTCGCACCGTTCTCTATCGCGTATCTCGGTAACCGATCCGCAGACCGACATCCCGTGTCAATAGTATGCTCTGCTGCCCATTAACCTCGCCTACTCGTTGCTCTGCTGAATATCGAGATCTCGTTGTGAAAATGTTTAGCTATATTTAGAGTAGGTGTTGCATAAAATCCGTGCTATTACATGAAATAATAACACCGTGAAACCGTAGCAGATTTTTGTAATTTATTGTAACATGTGTTTGTCAAGTGTGGACGATACACTCGATAATAATTTGAGAAATATTTCGCTGTGTGCCAGTGATGTTCGAATTATGTTGCTTACTTTACAGAGAAAGTAGTAAATTCCTACGCGTAAAGTTAAAGTTCTCCCGTTTCTTAAACAAATGAAAACATTGTGTTAAAAAGTGAATTACGCTAAATTACTTTAAAAAAGTATAATATGATTTTCAAAAGTTCAACTTACTAACCGAATTTCCAAACCACATTTGATTTTGAAGATATGATTCGAGATATATTTGGTTTGATCAAAATTACAGAGTCAAGGTAAAGGCTCTGGGCGGGACAGATGCCGGCATGTGATCCAGTGATGCGCACATAAAAGCTCACTGTAAATAAATAATGACCTAATTGTACCTTACGTCTCCGCTATTTCGGTTCCTGAATGATACGCGATTTGTTGGCCTGATTGTGAATGTCAAACAGTGTCATGCAACAACTGGTAACGATAGTACAGGATTACATCAATATTCAAAAGAGAAATTTGTCGCGAGTGCGGTGTCTACTTTCGAAGATTTCTAGAGGGCACTCCCTTTCGCTGTCGCCTTCTAACGTTAGTAAAATCTTTAGATAAAGTGATAACTTCATGTCGTAAAGTGTGGGGAAAAAATCCAAAACCTTGAAGAAGAATTGAGAATGAACTAAACAGTATGTATTACGCCGAGATGCCACATTACGATGAAAGCTTCTTCCACGATGACAGCCAGAACCAGAGGAGAAATAAACGCAGCTATCGTGTTTATAAAACAGGATCCAACCCTTTAGGGTTCCTTGAGTCGAATGATGTAATACACGTAATCGAAGAGAGAGGTGCTTCGGTCATAAAGCGGAATATACGAAATATTAAACACCGCGGCAATCGATACAAACCTGCTACATCGACTTCGCAATATTTGTCGCATACAAAATATACAACTCCGGATATATTGATTGATCACTGTCCTCGCATTAGCGTCTTTGATCCTAAAAAGTTATATGACCTACGCAATAATAATATTATATCTCCGTTAAGTCCGTGTAAGAGCCTTGATAACCTAACCCTAAGACAAGTTAAGAGAAATGTACCAAAGGACAAAATTAGAAATGGATTAAGTCTCCAAAATTTGGCGCACGAAGAAAATTTAAAGCATTACGTTTCTCCAGTCGAAGACTATCTTGCCACTGGACAGGAGGACGTTAGAAATTCTTATTCAGTAGTGGAAGCGCGACGAAAACCCTTACAACGTCGGTTTTCCCGTAGTACTGCAGCTCCAGGTGTCGGTGTCTATCGTAAAATCAGTGGAGATGGTGCGGCAGCGAATTTAAATGGTATGAAAGCTAATTTTCGTCAAATAATATAATGTATAGAACTCCATCTAACCTTATCAAAATAAACACTAAATCCTTATTCTGACGTAACTTAATTTTTATTAGATACTAGCTATTTAACGCTTCGAGTAAGAAATCTGGGCGTCACGTTACTTAAATCCGTTGCTGTAATACTGTTGTTGTTTTGATCCCGGTTATTGTCACAAAACAGTTTTCCCATGACCGATTTCGGTGATAAAGCTCTGGTGTGAGTTTTCCAACTACGCGGGAGATATACTGCACAAGTGTATGCGAAAACACCGATGCAATCTCTATTCCCTCACTCTCATAGTCCGAAAGGGAAGGCCGACACGACCGGAAAGAGATTTGGCATAGGTCCGACGGCGAATTTCCAAACTCCGGCCTGGCACTAAGAATTTCTGATAGAAAATCCCAATACTATTCATTGGTCCGACCCGAGGACCGAAACCAGGATCTTTTCATCAGCAGTCGAACATGCTGATATATATAGTTAAATCCCGTAAACCATTTTAGAGAAGTGTTGAGGGTCTGAGCTTTACAGTGGAACACTAATTAGCTGACGATGATGATGACGTGAACAGAATATGGTTTTGAACTACGAAAGTTTCGTCCCAACCACTCGAGTGGTTATTGCGAGATCCGCGAACTAACAATCTTAATAGTAGTAGAAAATCCAAATTTTTCCTAACAAATAAAAATGCATTTCCACGGAAGTGAATGCGACGTGCTTTCGCATTTCTTCCTCTTGTGTTTGAATTGCTCAGAGCTGCATGTATTGAAGTCTTTGATATTGTATAATAAAACGTAAGAGACGCGGGAACGGGCCATTGTGTATTTGTGTCTATTGTTGTTGTAATGTTAAGGCCATTGTTGAAATTACAATTATTTTGTACTATTTTGGTTGGTTAAAGTAAGCAGACTTGAACGTAGAATATAACTCTTTTCAAATAATAAATAGGCATAAGTTTAGATTGAATTTGGGCACTTATTTAAACATGTTATCATTACTCCAATATGAGCTCGTCTACCAGTGTAGAGTATAGACAATATTATGGATGTCCAAATATGACAAATGACTTCGGTTATATCTGCATTAATTTACGCTTTACATACAGTGTGTATAGCAGATAGAGGATATTTATGTTCATGACAAGCACAGACAAACTAATAGAAAGTAGAAACTTTATAGAAGGAATGCCTCGATATTCGTTTTGGTCCAGTCTGTAATTATTATACAAAGGTAGCGCTAATGGTTATATTGATATTAATTTAATGGTATTTTTAGTTATTTCCATTCTATATTCTACCAAACAATATTTAATATAATATTTTTATATGATACAATGATTTAATTTATTCATTTGAATAAGAATTAATACTGCGTTACTACTGTCACTCACTGCGAACTAACAAAGTTTTAGAACTTAAAAGCTGCGAATGCGACTTTGGGATATATTATTGCAGTTTTGATAAGGGTCTCCACTTTTTGATACTAAATTATAGCCTATGTTACTTCGTCTATCACGAAGCTTTAAATTTTTGCAGTTTCAACAAACACAAAGCTTTATTTTGGTCAAAAAATGGTTAAAACCGGTCTAGTACATTCGGTGGCTATTCTGTACAAATCGAATATAAAAAAATCTTTCCTCTTTATAACGTCAATAAAAAAACCATTACACACACTACCACGTATATTTGATACACGCATACACACTATTTTTTAATTCATTTTAGCTATTGATTAACTTCAGATACTGTGGATTTATTCTACCAGAAAATGATAGTTCTTGTTTACCTATATTAGATCAGGGCTTCCCAAACTGGGCGCCTAGGCACCCTGGGGCGCTGAAGAAAGTTCAGAGGTGCAATGCGAGGCCTCCCTTCTGTACCAATAAAATCAAGAAAAATATGATATTATATAGTTCTTGCACGCACGGCTTGTCCAACAGTGGTCACCATACTCAGCTGTCCCATTGTGCGGGTAGTTTTACTTTTCTCAATTGATTTTTGTTAGATTTATTAAAATTTGCTATTTGTTATTAATTTCATAATGAAGATATTATGTTTTTGCGCCTATCTGCCTAACTAACAAGTACCTATCTATTTTATCTAGATAGGTTAGGGCGACGCGCCGCGCCGAATTTCTTAACTTGTAAGTTCGCCGCTATCGTTGGAAACCTCTGTATTAGATCGAAAATTTATTATTGTGCTGGGTTGCCAATGCTACGATCACTAGACAATGCGTATGGAAAGGTTTTCTTAAATATAAGATGCTGATATATCATTATGGAGAACTCTCAGGCATGTAAGTTTCCTCACGATGTTTTTCCTTCTCTGTTAGTGTAAGTGATATTTGAATGGCTTAGAACGCACATTACTTAAAAAAGTTAGAGCTACGTGCGTCGTGGGATTCGAACTCGGTCCTCCGAAATTGAAGCCGAAGTCCTAACCAGTAGGCTATTACCGCCGATATATAGCAAAGACTAAAATTGAAGTACGCCGTATTATGAGTATCGGATACATCGCCGCTTTAAAGTTCATTGACACGTGGAATTGTTATAGTCGCTTTTTTTAAAGTTATCACTTCTCTCAGGTATTTATGCACGCCTACGTAGGTTCAGCTGCAACGTCAGGATTCGAGTAAAGCGCTTATCGCTGAAGCTGCATAATGAGTGGAATATAAGGCTTGGTTTAGAACACAAGTGCAGTTTCAATTATTATAATACTGAATGGTTCGTTCCAAACATCATGTTTTCATTATTAAAACAAACTTATAACTTACCTCTTATTACAAATTTTAACGTAACATTTACCGTCAAAATACTAACCTACAATATTATTCGTTACTTAACTATCGATCATCTTTATTTTTTACGATCTATTACTTAATATTCAGGCATATTAGGGTTCTGGCATTTCAACCATGCTAATTGCACGGCTGAAATGCCATAACCATATCAAAAACTACCACTTATATCTTAGAGAAGGCCTTCAGAATCAACTAATGTAGCACTTGGCAGCTTTGGTTTTTAAGTCAAGTAGGGTAAACAACGACACAGTAGGTTCGGAAATATTTTTAAAGAGAAATTGAGTAGGTCTTATTTTTGTAGCGGGTAATTATAAAATATCAACTTATAAAAAAACGTCCAGTTATTTAAATAGTATTTTTTACTGTGCCTTTTGTAGCACACAACAGTGTCTGATTATGTTTAATAGAGTTTCATGACTCCAGACATTCGTAGTATGCATTTAGACGTGACTGATGGTGAATGCGATCAGAAACGCCCAAATTTTGTTTGGGGTTACCAACGTATTAAAAGTAAAAGTATTTAATTTTAGATTTCTAAAAAAAATAACAAATGCTTAAATAAAATTAAAAAACACTATTAAAAATTTATAAAAAAAAAAATATCTAATATTGGCCTCAATAAAAAGGATAACCCTATATTTTGGGCTTATCGTTTGAGTTTAGTTAACAGATGTAAATACAACAGAATTGGCACCATTGTTAAATAAATAAGAATTTTAATTTATAGCGTATTCTATTAGTACCGCTTATTTACACATGAAATTTAGAGTGCACTACTCTATTTTGGAGCTTGGTTGGAAACCTTAATACACAATCATGTTTATATTATCTTCGTTGAATAGTCTTATTTGAATGATTTTATGATAAGTGATTTTTCGGTAGTGGGTGCTGAACCTTAGTTTTTGTTTATGATATGTATGACGCACTCGCGCCCAGGAAGCGGGCACTACCCGGCGTCCGTCCGGCGCGGTACGGTGCGGTGTCCTCAGAGCCTGTCTCAACTCTCAGTCGTCACGCGCTGCGGCCAAGGCGCGTCCTGCTGTCGCCGTAGTGTATATTAATAAACTCTGGCGTCATTGATAAACTTGTGTGTTTAGTTCGTTCTTGTACCTCCTACACATTTATGTACTATAATTGGTATGTGAACATTTTTAGGGGTGTTTTTGGTGTTAGGTTTTAACTATTTAGTGCTTGGATTTATTGTACTGCAGTTCGTCTCTTCACAGGTACATTTTGTTAAGTTTTTTTCTCTTTATATGTTCTTATAAGGATAATGCATATTGCGGTTTTGACCTACATATATCGGTCCTTGTTTGTCAAATTTATCCACACTGCTTCCAATTTGCATTAATCAGAAACCTTGACTTAGTTTATTAGTAAATAGTTCTAATAAGCCGCTATTTAAACATACTACTAACGCATTAAAATAAGAAGTAAATATGCAATATGTGTGTAATATACAGAATTTTCTATACTATTTGGCATACCTACCTGATGAGTTGTTGATTGATGGCTTTGTTTGCCAGTCATAATATATTTACGTCAACTCCGCAGAACCATATGTGGAGCGTTATTGTTTTATCATTTTTTAAATTATCATAATGTTAGTAACTGCTGCACGTTGGTTGTTTGTTGTGGAATACTAACGAAACCTTATTTAATGTTTGTATCTTTCAAATAAAAGATAAAAAATATCTATGCATGCATCACTCCATACAATATTATTATTGGGATGGAGTTCCAAGTTTATATCTCTTTAGTTTGTGTCTTCGACGGCCAGGTCTTATATGGTGATACCAAAAGTTTATCTTTATCGCAAGAGATGACCATAATGTAACTAAGTGATTATCGATAAAAAATCACAAACATTTCAGTTATTTTGTTAACTTATCACATAGGAATTCGTCATCTTTCCAGATCCAGGATCAGAAACAAAAACTTTAAAAATTGTTTCCATTTCTTAACGAAACAAGATCTTTAACGATTCCCAAAATAATTTAATTTATACTTACGTAGGTATGAAGTTATGGATTTTGGAACACGCAAACGTTTTAAAAATTCGATAGTTAAAAACCTAAATATTTCAAGTCAATAATTTTAGTACAGACCCCAGGTCAAACTGTATTTTTCCGGTTTGAGTATTAATTATTAGTGTTTATTTGGCCTTGTGGTTGTTGCCTTGCTATAATGATGTCATGTTTCTCCTTCTGTAGCTTATTTTGATGATTATATATTAGGAACTAGCTTTTGCTCGTAACTGCGCTTGTTTTCGAGAGGTTAAACGTAGCACATGTCACTATCAGGCCCTCTAACTATCCGCTGATCAATCTGATGCTGACTGTTACGTGAAAGAAGTTTATCGTCCTTCCAACGAACAACAATAAACGCACTTTCCTAAAATATTAAGTAAAATGATTCGTCGAAATATCATTCATTGTATGTAATCGTTGCAATGTCAATTATGTGTTCGAACTGTAATAATTATCCTTGATATTTTTCAAATACACCTAGTGCTTGATATTTTCACTTTGATTTACTGGAAACGAATTTAATAAGGTAAAATAAACAATAGTTAGACCCAATGTTCCTAACGGGATACACCAGTATGGGATCCACCGATATTGAAGAAGTGATCCTGCAACCAAGACAGTCTATACGGACTTGTTGCCAGCCTCCTGACAATGCACAGCAGATGTGCGGTGTTTTCATGTATATTGATTTGGTATTGATGATAATTAATCGTAGAGATTGTTGCTAGGACATTATGATAAACCTGTAGGGCTAGCATAATTATGTCCATTATTTTCCCGTCCTATTTTAATGACACTTGTTGAAATAATTGGTATACATTAATATTTCGTGGCGCGCTATTAAGAGCTGCAGGAAGATGGTTTTTGCTTCTAGCATCCTTTTATTTAATAGCTGTGTTTAACTAGAAGTGTGAAAAATTTCGACATCAGTATCAACTTCGAACTTCAAGCGGTTCCGAAGAAAATACCTCGGCAAACCAAAGCAAGGCAATCTGATACGAATACCGATTTTGATTGTACATCATACAAATAACCTTCATAATAAACGACAGCAGAACGCAAACATCCCTTCGTTGCACTTAGATAAAGTGAAGTGAATTAGTGGATTGACTGTCACAAAGAATAGCAATTAAAGTCTGAGAGTGAGTTAATGAGGTTCTTACTTCACGCGGAAGTAATAATATGGGGGAGCTTAGAAATTCAAGAAAAGTGTTTATGAACCTTACAAAGTTTTAACTAAAAGCTCCATTTTGTCATTAGTACTTTATTTAAAACAGGGGACGGTTTAAGTATTTTCATAAGTAAAAGCATTTACATACATGGATATTTATATGCATTCAACCGCCATATTATAACGTCTGTGATGCAATCTTTTCAATACATTGATTGACAGTTCAACGTACCGACTTGACATTTTCTTCTAAAGAGGACCAACCAATTTAGATCCAAATGGCAGTTGATAAAATATTACGATTTTCATATTTTTTATCAATGTGGTTTGTAATAGGTGTGCCTAATCCCATCACCATCGCACGAAATTCAAAGATGTTAGATTGATTTTAAGTAGTGCTATATTTTTCCTACTACTATTAGATTGATAAATTATTAACATCGGGCAAATGACTTTAATCATCCGAATATCGATTGGTTGAATCGACCTTGTCTGTTATCTTCAACTAAATTAATGTTTATCCATTAATTCTTATGTGCTTATGGGTAGACAATCAAAATACGGAAACTGAAACTTATTCTAGCCTTCTATCGGATAAAATGACGTGTTCGGTGCTATATATATTAGTCTTTCCAATGTCTACCAATAAAAAAAAAAGTATTAAGAAAATTAAATTAATAGTTTTGTGTATAATATTATTATCTGCCGTATGAAAACAATAGCAGCGTAATCTCTATATCACTTTTAGAGAAGAGGCCTGGGCTCCCCAGATGATAAAAGGATGCTAATAATGATGAATGTTGTTTAAGTGACTGTTCTAGACTTGATCACGTATACCAAACTACTATGACGTTAAGGAAATTAAGTTCGTCATAACAATAACTAAACTTGGTTTTTAGTATGTACCTATTTTTCGAACTATTTAAGTCAGAGTAAGAACAGTCCACATTACTTGATAACAACAGGTGTCTGTCGTTCCTGGACACGTAGGCATATATGTTATGATCATGCTATTGAAGGTTTGTTAGTCTCTTAGTCTTGCCGGGTAATAAATTTGGAATATTTACACGGATGAATTTACGAACCACTGTTTGGTTACCAATATTTTTTTTTTAATAAGCAGGCAAATATTATAGACTATAATAAATCTACAATTTAGAAAACAAGTGCAAGTGTTAACACCCGCGCGCTATATGCACATTGTCAATCAAAACAATAATAATTATGAGTAGGTACGAATAATAATTCAATAAGTTGTCGTGACTATAATATGATTGCTTTTGTTTTACGAAGAATCTCAAAATATAAATAGAAATGGAAATAGATTAAAAATCCGTAATGTTTCTTTAGATTATAGATTGTACAAGTTTAATTATAGTTAAACCAAGCTTCAAATGTTCTAGGAAAAAGAAAAGGTTTAATTTAATCACAGATGTTTTTCAAGTGTCAGTCAATATTGAGTCGTCTAAATAAACTCAACAATTAGATGATACTATAAATAAGTGTTTTTTTTAAAACAATTTGAATATATTAATGAATCAATCTGTAATGTTTTTAATCGCTGGTGTGTGTTTTGTGTTCACATGCTTAAAATGTTCTTTATAAGAAAAATAAAAGGTTTAATTTATCAATGCATGGACATTTAAGCATCTAATATTATGAATAGTGATATTAGCTCTATTAGATGTGGCCATAAATAAGATTGTTTTTGTTTTGATGTTAAAAATCTGATTTTTTTTATTAATTTTGATGTTAAAAATCTGATTTTTTTTATTAATTTTGATGTAAAAATCGTTTGGTTAGTTTGTTGCATATGTTTAGCTCAATCTTTGAACAGTTCTTCATGAAATTTGGCACAAATATAGCTTATTTCTGGAGATCGACATAGAATAATATTTATCCCGGAAATGCGGTTTGCAAAAGTACCTTTCGGGATTCAAAAAATACCATGTTTTACCTATGCATCGCGGTTTTTAGGGTGGAATAGTTACAGAGGACTGATCACCCGTCTGGCACTGGCAGGCGTCCCCTCTATAAATAATAATAAATAATGCATCGTTTGACTTGAATAGTTTGTATCCTGTAGACGACCGAAGGATTCATTTAATCCCACGAAAATAGAGGGTTTAGGCCATAGTCTATCACGCTTGCCCAGTGCAGATTTGTCGGCTTCGCACGCCTTTGGGAACATTATGGAGAACTCTCAGTCATGCAGGTTTCCTTACGAGGTTTTCGTCACAGTTAAAGCAATTTATACCTATTTTAATTGTTTAAAACGCACATACTTAGAAAAGTTGAGAGGTGCGTGTTGGGATTTGATCTCGGCCTACCGAAAGAGAAGCCGAAGCCACTGGGCTATCACCGCCAATGTATACAGTATCCATAAATGGTTGCAGAGAACGAGGTTTGCGGAGAAGCGGGGTCGGGGCACCGCGGCTCATTGCGCGGCGCCAACAAACTAGCGCGGCGTGCGCGCTCCTTCAAGGACGACCTACTGGAGCGCATCTCTAACATGCGCTCGCCGGCGCAGCCTCCACATCCGCCACATCTCGCCTCCAATATCAGGTCAGTAGCCGTAGTATAAGATTTGCTCGCTCGCAATCGTGGAGTCGCTTTCTCATATCAAACAATATACCCACAAAGCAAAATGGACCTAACGTTTGTTGGTTTAGAGTTGTGAATACTGCACTTCTCATTTCTATTTCACAAACGTCTCCCGAAAGCCGTAGCAGAGAAACTGTAAGCAAATTTGAACTTTAAAGATCTATGAATAAGATGCATTTCAATCTGTTGTTCAAGTATTTCTATACACGAAACGACTCCTTGAATGCGTGCGAGCAAATCTTGTACTGAGGGTACAGAACGTTATCTAGCCCGTTCAATGACACGGAGTGGTATAATTGTGGTCAAAGTTAAAAAAAAAGATTGCGGTTATCGTTTCTTCCACATCTTTATATTGATATGTGTATCTTAAAGTATATCGGGCTTCATAAACCTACTAGAACGTACATAATTATGTAATCAGTGTATAATTAGATAAGACATTTTTTTTATAATATAGTCAAAATAAGTTATACAAAAATTTCAGGGGATTGCTAAAAAATAAATTTAAACTGTCTCTAGTATTCACAAGCGCAGTTGAAGGCATCTTCTTACTCCGAGATTTGGTTGCTCATCGAAACGGTCGAAAAATATAGGTCGAAAAGTATATTCTTTGGGTAAAGTAAAATAAGCATAACATCGAGTTTAAAATAATTTTCTAATTATTCAATACCAATAAGACATTTTTTTTATAATATAGTCAAAATAAGTTATACAAAAATTTCAGGGGATTGCTTTTGTGCATGTATGAAGTGCCCGCCACTGCTACCCACTGGGCTAACACCGCAAATCAGGTCATGAATATATGAAAATTATTAAGGAATGGTGGAGTTATGGAGTAAACTCGACAAAAACTTTCATCGTCTATCCTAAACGAACCCAATTGTTTTGGGGATAAAAAGTATATTTTATTTTAATCCAGAAAATCAGCTAATTTACCAAATTGCCGTCAAATACGTTCAGTACTTCTTGCGTGATTCTCGCACAAACCAACAGACTTACAGAAAAACAGATACACAAACAAACAGACAATAATTTCCAAAATATGCATTTTTGCGTTTTACTACTTATTTCTAACGCCTCCCAGTTATTTTTTGCAAAAATCTTTAATGTACAGACACAGCTTGTCTACGATGTTATGTATATAATCTTTAAAAAATATACAAAATTAAAAAATATATTTAAACTGTCTCTAGTATTCACAAGCGCAGTTGAAGGCATCTTCTTACTCCGAGATTTGGTTGCTCATCGAAACGGTCGAAAAATATAGGTCGAAAAGTATATTCTTTGGGTAAAGTAAAATAAGCATAACATCGAGTTTAAAATAATTTTCTAATTATTCAATACCAATAGAAATAATATTGGAATCTACATGTCGAAAATTCGGCGTAATTCGTAGGTAAGACGCAAAGGTGGCTGGTGATAAAACGTGAGATAAATCTGCCGCATTATTTTTATTTGTACACATTGTTTTGGGCGTTTTTATGATGTGTAAACGTTAAGAGGTGTTCACGTTCCCAACCGTGTTAGCAGACAATTAAAGCTTTAAAGGTAGCTTATTTACAGCGTATAATCACTGTTAATTGTTGATTGTTAAATGCTTCAAATAACCAGTTCATTGTTGTTGATTGTTGCTTAAATGAATTCAATTAGCTCATAAATAATTTAAATAATGGCGACTCGCTAGCTACTACATTATGACATTAATGAAAAATACCAGTTTTAAATGTTAAGGTTGCGCATGTTGTATAAACGGAGTTGTTACGAGTAAATGGGTTTTTGATCATCCTTTGATTTGTCTGTTATTTACAGGCTAAATAGGTTGAAAAATAATTTTAGTTTTATTGCATATGCATTTCGTTTATAAATATTTAACAAAAATGTGTGCATTTTTATTTATTAATTTCTTAGGAAAAAAGCAAGTCATAACGTTATTTAAGGATTCTTATTGTACCTAATATTTGTCATAACAAAATCTTATCTTACCGAGTTGTGTACATAGCAAAGAAATGTACACGCAAACTATTGCCCCTTATCTAAATTGATAATAATGTTTCACATACATAATTCCACTGCCTTGTTGGCAGCGATTCAAGAAAGTGTCACTCATTTTAACAGTATTATCTGGACTTGTAGGTCGAACAATACGAGGCGCGACGCTATAATTGTAGAATTGCGGACGGTTAAGGGAATTTGACGGTTGTTCGATTCATAAATGCAACCTTTGTACGGCATTGTGGTACGCTTAGTTCTGAATTAAATGTAGCGGTTATTATGAGTCACGCACGGCTAGACTGTGTCGCGCTTTAATGACATTGTCCACTGAAATCTCATTAGTTCGGTGCGTGCAATGTTAAGTGATTACATTATAATGTCCCCGACCGCGCTGTCAGTGGGTGAATTGTTTTATTTGTCGTGCAGTGGACTTTAACGTGCGAAGCTATTCGAAAGTAGATCACTGAATATTCTGATCTAGTGTTGTCCAGTGTCGTTACGGTTCAGGTGATTTTTGTGCGGCCAAATGTCGAACGCTGTGAAATCGCCCGTTGGATTTTGGATTAACAAGCGTACGAGCAAACTTCTCTCGAATAATGGAAAACGGTATGGACTAGAGATTATAATCGGTTTATGGAACTTCTTACGTCACTCCAAACAGAATGGAGGCTTGAAATTTGATGCATATTTATGTTGTTTTATTATGTTTATGTGTGTAAGTAAAATGTCTTGGCTAGATTTGCGTGATTCTTCTCTCATTAAGTAGCGGAAGTTCTCAAATCGCTTACATTTACTTTTTCATTGATATTAGAATGAATTTTGATAGCATTTTGTAAATATGGTTAAGTCAAGGCTATATGTTCCGTTATTTCTAATGTGCCATTTTGTGCAAAATTGTCACAGACGAGTCGCTATTACGAGTCAGTATATTTCGTTATCTAGCTGTTGAATAACGCAGTGTTCAAGACAAAATAAATTCAAAGAAACACCATCATTAAGGCTAATGCAATTTGTGTGAATATGTGTTTATTATGCGCTTCAACATTATTTTCACATGCATATAGTAAAGTGAACCGGTACTTTGAATATCAAATATAGCTTAGCTTTGGTATTTGCGCGGTGCTCGCTCGAATACAAATTGGCTTCTTTCGCAATACTAAAATTCCACTCAGTAAAACAATTCGGCAATACTTTTATGTAATTGCAGTGTTTAATGTTGTAAGGGTTTAGTATCTAACGTCAACATCGTTAGATACTAAACCCTTACAACAGTAGGTCTGATGCGGTAATAGCCTAGTTGTTAACACTTCGGTCTACCCTTTGCACAGGACAGAGTTGAATCTCTGGCACACACATCTAACTTTTCGTGTGTTCCTAATTTAAATGTTACTGAAATCTATTATGTACTAACCCGCTCTTTGCTACGGCCGTATACTGCCTTTGCTATGAGAGCTGTGCCCCATACTGGCCGGCAATGGATAGATAGTAACGCGCGTTCACTGCTGATAGATTTCTTATAGATTTCCAAATTCCAACGTCTCGCATCGTTTGTGTCCTTTCATGAGACATTTGTATTTTTCGTCTGGCAGTCTAGTTTACCAATGCTGCAATTTTCGGTATGTTCGCCATTTCCTCACCCCCAAAGTCCACTTATTCTCAAATTTCCACTTTAGCTTCGCAACTCGTTAAGCTAAATTTGTTCACGTAGATCACGAGAGATTTAGAGTACTATTATTATCTTCATATTCATATTTATCGTAACCATCGGAATAAAATTATGACAGCTTCACAATCCAATGGAATTCCAATAAAGCTACACTCTCTAGTCTTGTGATCCAGATTTTTTTTTTCCTCAAACGATGCATTTTTAATTTTAATAAAATTAATAAAGATAGAATACAGTTCAAAAGTCAAACATTCTGTAAAAATGAAGTGTTAATTTTAAGAATTAATTTGAATCGAAAGAAGCAGTAAATTACTGTTTACATTAATTTAGCTTTAAAGCAGGCTTAGACACGGAACCGGGAATGTGCGATTGCCTCGCGCGCATGACCGTATTTTTTATTGAATTGCTCAATTGCTAATTGTATACCGAGCGTTGTGTCGCATAGCTACTCAGAGTTTTGAAAGTATTCGCCCGTTTACGACAGCTTTGGCTTGCGAGAAATACTGCAGCAGCATGCTTGTGACTCGAGGCACGTATCGTAAATCAATACAAAATTTCAATAGATACTTCGAAATTACTTTATTTTGCATAATAAGTACGTAGGTAGTAGGTATATTATGTTTTTTTAACGTTTCATTGTTTGTCAGCGTTATGAAAACATATTGCTTGCAACGCGTTTTTTATGGGAGAAACCTGCGATTTAGCAATCTTTTATGTCCAGCTTAGGAAAAGCATACTAGACCGAAATGCTCTTGTCACTCAAAATAGCGATGTATATGATAAACATATGATTACTGACATAATCTTTGCTCTTCTTTGCCACCTCTGCTCGCGTAAGAAATATATATACGAGAACTTTTTAGAAAAGTGGATACTACCTTGATGGGGTAGTTACAGTATTAACAATAATGAAAATGTTTTGATTCACCAATTAGTTCAATGCTTTTAGAATAAAAACTATACAAAGGTGTCTTAAAATAATACGCGGTGACAACCATTACACCAGCTGTGCAATTTAAATGTTAATTAATTACTAGCACTCAAAGTCGTTCGCACATTCAGTTACTGTCTTGGTTCATGTTTCCTGACCACCGCTATCGAGTGATTCACTATGACGTAACTAGGCCATACCTACCTATCTATTAGTTAATTAATATTTATTTAGTGTAATAGCATGAAACATAGCACAGAAACATCTAACTATTTCAGTTAGATGTAAGTTTTAATGTATACATTTAATTATAGATTTCTTTGTATATAAAAGCTGATATATGGGTTTATATGCCTTTAAATAAAAACTTTATTATTATTATTATTATTATTATATAGCTATGATGTATAAATCAATGTGTAAGACGGAGGCCCGCGCCATGCTAATTCTATAAACGGACAGTGTATTTGTTTTTTTGTTACCTTAATCCGTCTCAAACTCCTGACGAACATGATGAAATTCGGCAGGTATATATAGCTTGATTTACGAAAAACTTCTATAACTGACCAACTAATATAAGATTGAGTCAGCCCACGCAACGCTCGTAGCCGGTAACTCGTATCCTCATTGCATCTTATGTAATATTTCTATATTATACAAAAAAAAAGAAAACTTTCAAAACAAACGTCCAACACAATAATTTCGTAAAACTTGGCGTAAGTACCTTGTTGGAATTCTTGTCAACACACGAACATGTATATCCGGATGTTGCAGAAAACAAAAACAATCAAATCGATAAAATTAAAAGTATTTCTGTCGTTTGAAAGTACTTACCCACAGCGTTAAAAAAAGTAAAACTAAGATAGGCTATAGGCTATAATGTAACTTGTTATATCACAGTCTAGTCGGTCGTTAAACTTAGAAATACTTAGATACACGCTTTTAATATGTGATAAAAGACGTCGGAGAAATGGACTAGTTACTCTAATTTTGAAGTTATATTTCTTTTCTATCTAAAGAGGAACCAAAAACTATTTGTTCTCCTTTTTTGACGAAGACATAACGTTATGCCTTTGCATAGGTAAGATTGACGCGGGCGGTATTTGTGAAATAAGAATTGGGTGTGGGAGAGTCTTCAGAGATCAGTACAAATGAACACAATGTCTAAAGAGTAACTTTGTGTTCATCTGAATCCTTTGATGCTCACAACGCTGCTACAATGCAGGTTGGCGGGATTGAGCAAGCATTGCCAAATGTGTAATAAACAGGATGGGTGTCGTTAGCGCCAATTTATTAACTTAAGGCTGGCACTGAAATTCTTTCGGGAGAAATACTATACATTCCCCGTTTTGTTTTTTTGACGAAGACATAACGTGATGCCTTTGCTTGGGTAAGATTGACGCGGGCGGTATATTTGCAATAGGAATTGGGTGTGGGAGAGACTTTACTTTTTAGACATTGTGTTCATTTGTACTGACGTCTGAATCCTTTGATGCCCACAACGCTGCTACAATGCAGGTTGGCGGGATTTAGCGAACATTGCCAAATGCGTGATAAACAGGATGGGTGTCGTTAGCGCCAATTTATTTTATTAAGGCTGGCTCTGAAAATCTTTCGGGAGAAATACTATACATTCCCCGTTTTGATGACTTTTCTGGCGCAGCAATGAGCGCTCCGGTTTTAAGTGGGAGGTCCCGTGTTCGACCGCGGCAGGGGCTAAGCGATTTAGCCGTAATAACAGATTTTTTTTCTAATGCAGATCGCACTCCCCACTTAGTCCGAAGCCACGGAACATGGGGGCGAAAACTGTTACAGCGGAGGAAGGTGAAATTACGCCTGCGAAGGAGCTCGAACGGCTAGTCAAAGAGGTTTGAATACTATTTTAGTGTCTGTGCGACATAAAAAGTCCTATCTGAATACGAGGCGTAGCTAACTGCGCAGTGTATTAAAACCGCGGGAGTAGTCTTCACCTGCGCAAAGTGCCATGTTTAGACTTGATTATTTATTTTGCGATTACTATATCAAAATCATGTGAGAAAGAATGCTGTATGAGTTTGTTTGTTTTGTCAAAGTAGACCACAAATTTTCTCGCTGTTCTCAGTTGCACAATATGGCTTACTTTTTAATTTAAGCTTATTTAAAATTTATTTTGGTTAAGACTTGTGTACAGTAAGCAATCCAAGTTTGCGGGGCTGAAATAAATATCTTATATTTTTTTTATTAATTCAATGGTGATTTACATATAATGATCTATACCCCATAAAATGTTTGCTTTCGAGTATAGTAGTAATCAAAATCAAATATATCCAAATTTCATGTTTAAGGGTCGTAAAATCTTATTTTACCGATTTTTATTTTTTAAATAACACTGGCTTTCGAAGCATAGGAGTGCTTTATGTGTCAGAGCTCGTCCGGGGAAGTATTACCGCCATGATTTTTCTGCCGGAAAGCAGTACTGTTGCATTATGTGTACCAGTCTGAACGTTCAGATTTCCGGTGTAACTACAGGCACATGAGCGGGACACAAGCGGGACCAAGGATGTGTTCCTGGCATGCCCTGCAAAGTGTTGGTTTGTTTATAAGTAATAATTATTTATTTTCCATGTTGTGGATTTGATGTGGGGCCCATCTGCTTGGTCCGTCAATTAACACCTACTATAAAAAAATGCAAATAAGAAAGTTCCATTTTACTCTGACTGAATGTCTTCCGATGCTAAAAAATATATTAGTTAGTGGCAGGTACAAGGGTTTTTTTTTGTTCCACTTCAACTTACAAGTTAGCCCTTGACTGCAATCTCACCTGTGGTTGGTGGTAGCGGCCTAGATGACAGATTGTTAGGGACTATGGTGGTCATAGCCGTAATTGGTTACTACGCGACATTGCATCGGAACACTATCGGTAG
This sequence comes from Pararge aegeria, assembly GCF_905163445.1. Lineage (NCBI taxonomy): Eukaryota > Metazoa > Arthropoda > Insecta > Lepidoptera > Nymphalidae > Pararge > Pararge aegeria. The sequence goes on from NC_053183.1 coordinate 8,974,555, forward strand.
GGTGGTAACTAGCCACGGCCAAAGCCAGACCAGAGAAAATTCAGAAATTATAAATTCCCAAATTGCCCCTCCCGAGAATCGAACCCGGGACCTCGTACTTAAAGGGAGCGTTAAAGGGAGCCAGGGAGGTCGTCAAACATTATTATATATTATTACGTGTTCCAGGTCACATTCGGCTTAAAACATTTCTCCGATGTCATCACAAAGAGGAAACTGGAAATGTTGCCGGACAACGGCACTATTGTATTCGAATCGATCGCGAACATACACAAAGGTAAATTCATTATGCAATTCTTATCGGGGCGCCATCAATACGCGTGTTTTATTGTGGCGATGCCGAAATGGGTATTGTTTCATACCTCTCTGCATTTTAATATGTTTGGGTTCAATGCTACATGCTAATAAGTTACAGAATAAACAATACTGCTCAAAAATTGTTCTTTTTTTCATCCACTACAAGTTAGCCCTAATCTGCAATCTTAGCTGGTCGTAAGGCATGATGATGTCAAAGATGGTAGCGGGCTGATCTGTTAGGGGTATGGCAATTAAATTAAACCATAACCAAAACGCCTAATCAGTTTCAACGAGACACCGTGCAGGAATGGTAAATCGCTTGGCAGCACGTCTTTGTTGTTTAGTTAGTGTGTCTTAATAGCTAAGACCACATCGCTCACCATTGCGCCAGGGGAGGTCGTCTAAAAAAAAAAAAAGGGAATAATTTGTCTGTCCGCTGCTTTAACATGGTACTCAGTTCGTTGGTATGCTTTTATGCTTTTCTTAAAAACAGTCGTGATAACTGCCTCACTAATTGATCAATTAACAAAAATAGATAAAGTTGAGATAAATGTATCGAGTTTGGTATCAAATTAAATTAGTCATACTTTAGATTCCGAAAAAATAATATACTTTATAAACGGCGTTACTATTGTGTCCAATAATTTAAACTCCATCGTCGTAATCAACGCAACACTGGCCCGCAATTATAGGGCGCGGGTTTTCTCCCAGAATTGAGGGGTTTTGGCCGTAATCCCCCACGATGGCCAAGTGAGGATTGTTATACCATCTATAAACTCCATACCAACACAATTGTAACAAATCAATTTATCAGTAATATTTAAAAATTAAGTATTATATCAGTTCATTAAAAGCTTTAATCAATGCTGTACTAGATATGACAGCATAGGAATTTTTAGCATATCTATGTTGATATTCTCGCATTTTTAGGTACTTGACTGAAAGTATCTTTCAATGTCTTTTAATCTAAATATGCTTTTAAAATCTACAAATTTGCAAATGAGATAAACAAATATGTATTTATACTTTGTATTAATATTTAAATTCATATTGAAGTGTGTTCAGATTCTATGAATGCATATTTCCATGAAAATACATTTCTAGATATAAAATTGTAGCAGGAAAAGGGTCTGATTTTTTGGGTTTTCTAATGTCCGAGTGTTTAAAATTTTGATAACAACTTTTAATAAGTAAGTCCTAACGCATAATAAGATATTCCTGCATTTTATTTCTCACGAACACATGTGCCTTTCTTCTAGCAAACTAACAAAATTTTGGGCCTTGAGTGAGAACTTATTATTATCGGACATTTTGACTTATCTACTATATTATCGATCTAAGGTTAAGATACACTATAATTATATAAACTATTTTTTAATTCCACTCAACATAACAAATTGAATACCTAATCATTGTCTACAAATGCTTTAAGTAGGTTGAAAAGGCCGTTGGTTTTAAGGCGATTAAAAAGTCGAGATACGAATACAGAAAGGAATCTTCGGTTTTATCTTTATATAAGGGTAGTTGTCAGGTTTTGTAGGTAGGGGCAGTAGTTTTGTTTTTAACTGTATTGTTATTATTTACAGCCATCAAACCATACTGCAGCCGGTCCCCAGCGTTAATGAGCGCCGTCAAGAGGCTATGCACAGCGTTAGCAATGCTAATACGCTTATGCGATGAAGTAACCGTAGTCAGTTTGCGGGGAGACGCCGACGATTCAGAGATAGAAGTGTCAACTGCGGCTTTATCGCCCGAGCATGTGAGCTCGGTTGTGAAGGCTGTGACGTCAGCGGTAGAGGAAGTAGCAGGTCTCGCTCAGCAGCATATGACCAGACCGGCGTTGTCACCGCGGTCCGCGCTCGTGTCTCCAAGAGCGTCCACACAACGGAATTCCTTACCTGGTATGAATAATTGAATGCAAGATTTTCGTTAGCGCGTTACAATTAACTTTATAATGAAGGCTTAAAATACGCGACACGAGATGATATTATGTCTACCCTTTATCTCATCTTGTCTTATAGAAATAGAACTGTAGTTTTATGAGAAGTTTCCTGAGTAAATTTGACTATAAATCTGCTTTATTGACACTGTCAGCGCTCGTCAAGGAAAGGGTTTACTCAGAAGTATTCCCTACTTATATAAAATTAAAAAATTAAAAATTGATTTATTTCAATTAGGCCCAGTCTATTAGCCTTTTTTAAACGTCAAGTCAGTCTGTTTGTAGCGACTCTACCACCGATTCGGAAGGAAGCTTCTACTGAGAAGAGCCGGCAAAAAACTCAGCAGATTGCTCTTTTCCAACACCATTTTATTAGTTCAGTTAAATAAAAGAATATAAGAAATATCACTTGCTGCAGCGGTGAAGGAAAACATTGCGAGGAAACCTGCATGCCTGAGAGTATCCCATAATGATTTCAAAGGCGAGTGGAAATTATCAATATACACTGGGCCAGCATGGTGGACTAAATCCTTAACCCATTCAAAATTCTGGGAGAAGACCCATGCCCTGTGGTGGGCCGGTAATGGGTTGGTGTGTGGTGATGATGGATAAAAGATGTTAACTTTACTTGTTGCAGATATTCCTCTCACTCCCAAGGAACTGTCACAGTTAACAGGCGAGCCGGGCATGGAGTCCAGCGGCGTACGCGCGTCTCACTCCTCCGAGTCCATACTGGATGCCCCAGACTCGCCGCCACCAAAACCTGCGAGGCCTAACCGGTGAGTGTGTACCTGTCTTATATTTTATTTGTTTATTTTATATTTATCTATTTGCATTAGAAAACAAGACCCTTATTATAAACACATACAATAATATACACAAACTAAAAGATAGTTTAATTAGAAAAACAACATATACACTACATAGCAATCTTAAAATATATACCAAATTTTCGCTCATCTTCATTATCATTTAAATAAATTCAATCGATTGTGGTCATTAAAGTAAAAGTTGTCAAGGTTTATTAATTGAGTTCTGTTTTGGGTGGTAAAAATGAATAGTAAAATATTCAACGCTATCACAAGAAATAAATAATTAATTCTATCTTATAGTAAAAATTCTAAATTTATTAGCCGTGAGTTACCGATTTCAAAGTCGATTTTAAATCTTTGTAATTCCGAATCAGCGCTTTCGAAAGATGCCGCTTAGCACCATTCATAAATTTGAATTCGTTATTAATTGCCTGTATTTTCGTTTTCTATAATACAACATTTTGTAAACCGGAGAAACCGGCAAATATAACCATGATAATTAATTAGTATGTCAACGACCTTGACTCTGCGTTTACAATTTCACTTTTCTCTGTATAATTTGTTATCAGGTTTTGTCGGTATAAGTGAAAGTTTGTTGCAGGAAAATCGAGTTGGCCCCGCCTTTGCCGCCAAAGCGCAAGTCTGCTAATGAGAACTCCTTATTGGGACTGTCCATAGACAGGTTAGGTATAATTATTGTTAATAACATATTATGATAATTAATATAATTCGTTTTTATTACTACTTTCCTCCTCCGTTTATGTAATGCGATATTACTACTCAACCATATAAGTATTGCTGACATATTACGACTGGATATAACTATAAAATCATTCATAATTGGATTCATTCATTATTCAGTCAAATGGCTAGAACATGTTTCTACCCGATGCCTTGTAAAATTGTAACGAGTGTTTTCGGTTCTAATCAAAGCTTAAATTTCTAAATAGTAATTAATATTGTGATTATTAATTTATTTGCGCCCAGAATTACGACTTATTTAATTTTTCTTTTCGAATGTAGGTTCATTAACGTGCACACTCATTTATCCTATGTTTTTTTAACCAATTTGCGCGATTTTTTTATTCAATAATAGTTCTCAAAAAATTTCTTATATTAATGTCATAATAGTTCTTATTAATAATAAATATTTTCTGTAAACGATGTCTTATATAAATAATCGTTTTAATTTACAATTTGTACAATGTAGTGGTTTATAAAGTTTATATAAATTATAAAACATTTACTTTTGCTTATACTCTAGCCACATTGGGAAAATAATGTTAACAAACCCAAAACGACAAGCATAATCTTTATCATAATCTTTTTTCGTCGAGACAACACTATGTACTTATTTATACTAAGTATTATCTATATACATTTAGATTTTTATACCCTGATTTTAACAGCGGTAATTTCTTGAATTTATTGAAATTAAGATTTCTATTATAATATTTAATTTTATACGAGCAATCATTTATTCCAATCTCAGCCTATTACGTCGAATTGTTGGGAACGTCTTACTTCCTCTGTCATAAGAGAGGGGGCTTTAGGAGAGCAACGACCCATAAAGCGTGTTTCAATGCGGTTTGGTGGACTTAAACGAAACCGACGGTTTAAAGTGCCTTCCGAAGAACGGGGGTTTTCTACCACCGCGCTAGTATATAGAATTCTTCAGCAGAGAAACCCAATATGTATGCCATTTGATATCGGCTTTAAGTTGATTTTGGTTTCTGGTTTGTTCACTTATGTGACTGCGACTATAATCGCAGCAGAATTAGGAAATGTTAACACGTAAATATATTCATTAAACTAAAAGTTACATATTTATAATATTAATATAAAACTTTTTTACTATGCTCTGCCGATTAGTGGCACGAGCTTCCTAACTTAGGTCTTATATTTAATTCCGATAGGAAGCGTGATAAAAAAGGTGTTGCATCACAATTCAAAGCTAGGCGTCGGAATCCACTGCGCCAACGAAACTTGAAAGTCATGCACTACGAACGCTTGTTGATTAGCAGGGATGCTATTGCTATCCCGCGGATATGTTTACGTTATAATTCTGATTATATATTTTTTTATTATGTTGCAGATTATCCCTGCAGTCACACAGCAGCGGCTCTCTAGATTCAATGCTCAACGTGTCAAATGACGAGGATCGGAACGCGCACGATTCTATGAACCATGAAGTTTTCGTGACTGCTCCTAATTCTGATTTAGTTGGTATGTTATTTTTTTTGTTCTTAATATTCCCATATAAGTTAGATCTAAAATGCAATCTCTCCTCGTGGTAAGTTGTGATGCGGTGAGGGCCAACCTGGTAGGTGTATGGCATTTGTATTAATTCCATAACCTTAATCGGCTTATACGCGGCATCATACCGGAATGTTAAATAGCTTGGAGGCACATCTTTGTCAGTGGGGTATTAACTAGCTACAGCCGAAGCCTCCCACACACAAATTTACAAATTGTATGTAGCTTGCAATTATTTTAAACTGATGATTTTTGTTCTGAAGGATACATGTTATTAGCGGACGTTTTATCAGAATTCGTATCTATAAAAAACTACGATATGTTTTACATGCCATCTAATATTCTCCTTTTTTAAAATAAATATGATCGTTTAGTTTATATTTAACGCTAGCAATAGGTTTGGTTTTCCGAATACTTTTTATTTATTTATACATAACATTAAGCATTACACACCTTGTATGCTTAATTCCTACATATTGAAAAGACCGACAAAAATTTAAAAAGTTGGGAGACTCTGAAACATGAACTGAATCCCTAAATTCAGTTTTAGTTAACAAATCGATGACACCCTTGATGAATTTAAGTATATGTACTTAAAAATTAAATAAAGTTTCAAGCTACTGTGAAATTTGACCAAACTGAGCTACATGTTTTGATATTAGCCCTATAATAGCCTTTAGTCCTTCGCTTTTAGCTTTAGGCCAAATGACGTATAATTGAATGGCTTATTTTTCCTTTTACAGGTATTTGCAGTTGCAACAATATTAATGAAATGCGAACGTCCGTCGAATCGCACGACTCGCATATGAACAATATACATGGACATAATAATCACAATCGGTTAGTATAACAAATCTATTGAAGTCACTCAAACACAGGCTTTTAAGTGGATTTACAAAAAAAAACTGACAGTCATGGGTTATCATATTTACTCAACTCGTTTAACTCGGTAGATAGCAGAAAATTATTGTTTAAATAAATCCGAAGTTTGCTTTAGGATTTTAATCTTAGACTTTCGTTAGAACTGTCTGAAGACTATTTGCTAATTTGATTATTTGATGGTATTGTACGTAAGCCGGTATAATGCTTCGATGCACCTGTTATAACGGGCCAGCGATTACATCGGTGGATATCGAGCGTCACTTCAATATTGTAAAGCGTGACCGCCACCGTATTGACGGTTGTGGTCGGTGGCCCGTTTCCACTGAGCCTAAGAAAAACTGGACCCAAAACAGTATAAATTTACAGCTTGCTTGCAGTTGCATAGACGATTAAAAGAGGCGTTAAAAACGAAATAAGTCAATTTTAACATTTAGTGATAATGACTGAATGTTAACGTCACAAATTTAGAGTTAAGGTTACAATGTGATAGCAAACTATTCCTTTTTATTTGAAGGCTATGAATATAATTCGCAATTGACTTTTGCGAATCCTTTTTTCTTAATTTACTGTCTTGTTTCTATTTAAATTTAATCGGAATTAAATTCAGTGACTGGTAGCCAAGTTGCCGTTGCACTAAACTCTTGATTTGACAGCGGCAGGTAGTAAACTCAACGAATAATGTGTGTAAATGACACTTAATATAAGAATTATATGTTCGCAATCGCAAAAACATTTTGGAATATCAAAACAATAAAAACCTGTCTGGGTCAAGCTTTACATTAATAATGACGTCAAAGTAAATTGAATCCTATATATCGCGCCTTAGAGTCGCTTATCTTGCTAGCTCTGCCCAGAAAGCTCCATACACTTGCAACTGATATGAAAGTTACTGAATATAGTGGATGGTGGGGGGTCCCATATTTAAAAACTTATGAAAATGAAATAAAAAAATAAATTATTTAAACCCTGAAATTAAACCCTATTTTTTATTTCAAGCTTCTCTAACGAGTCCGGCTTCGTATCCGTGGGCCATAGTGAAATATCCACGGAACACTGTTTCACTTCGACCTTCGCCGCGCATCACTACTCGAGTCATACGGACAGGTGACAATTGCTCCACTACACTCAACTATTTTGTTTCACCTTTGGTTTTGTTTGTTGTACACTCACTGATTGTTTGCATTGTTACATTTTTCTAAACACGTTTGAGGTAGTCGATTTGGCACGAAATCATTTACGTGTGTCTAAATCACGTCAAGTGAAAAGAAAGCTCTTACTGGAACCTGTTTGTAGATAACCTGTTAAATATACACGAAATGCAATTTGCGACGTAAACTTAAAGAACCTTTAAACGTCACAAAGGTTTAACGGAGTGAAAATTCGAATAGTCGGCGATTTAGGTGTACGGCAAGAAATTAATCAACGATACGGTATCTCAAAATGAGCCACTACAGGAGAGTCGAAGTTAAACCGTACTATTAAAATATTTTTCTGCGATAATCCTCCGAAAAATATTATAATCCTAGGATTTTGAATTTGGAAATTAATGTCTTAAATCCCTTTTGATATGGCGTGCTGATTCAATTGCATCTTATGATCGATGTTTAGTTCGATTTATTGGATATACTATATCTTATATACTTGCGGGGAGTCCACGCCTACGGCGGAATCCCCAGAATAGCCGGGGGAGAATATTATATCAGTCAATAACGTCTTCGTAACTTATTCTTTCATAGAATAAATGTCTCATCGACTTATGAAAATACGCACTCAACATGCAGGGAAGCTGGGAAGGGTGGGATCAATTAGATTATTAAGACATGACGCGATTATTAAAAAATTAATAATAAACGTGTTTTTTTTTTATTTATTGATTAAAGATATTTTTCACGTCAAAGCGTTTCAAATCGAATGCCTCACCGTGTAACACAATAACTTATGTTCACCTTTCATTCACTCCATTTGATTGTTTGTCGTCATGCTTCCCATTATTGTTTGCAGTACTTTTGAAAGTACAGAGTATGTGAGCGAAATGAAGTGCTCTCTGCAGAGTGTTGAGAGCCGCATGAATATGTTCAGTGTCAACACTGTGACCAACTCGCACAACACAAAGTGAGTGTCCAAAGTTTTCGCACTTAGTATATACGTGTTACGGGACATAGTTACGTGTTCAGCTAAGGCCAAACTAAGGCAGTAGTAGTAAAGCTTTTTGTGACGGAGCTCGTCCGGGAAAATACTGTCGCCTTGCTTATTTCTGCCGCCAAGTCACATGAGAGTTAACACCTACGCCTCATGTGTGACACTTTGTAGGATGTGTGCATTGCATGCCCAGCGAAGTGTTGCTCTGTTCATATGTGATGGTTATCAGCTTACTATCAGGCGGGCAATCTGTTTAGTCCATCAATTTTTATTTAAAAAAATAATTAATTCGTGTCTGCGGTGGCGTGAAAATTTATGACCGATCACAAGGCGAGCAATGATCTGTGATTGATTCCATTTAGAATGCATTATTGCATGCTACCGCAGCCGCAAGTTAAACGCCTTAATTTGACCTTCGCTTCAAGTATGTTTTCTATCTATAACTATGATATTCTCCTGATTATATGTTACAGCTTGGAAAAATAAATTTGCCTTGAAGTTCTCTTGACTAAATTTAATAAGTTGTTTTTTTAAAATAAATAAATATACTACGACAATACACTCACCGCCATCTAGCCCCAAAGTATGCGTAGCTTGTGTTATGGGTGCTATGATGATAGATGATTTTTTTTTTTTTTCATTTGAATGATTAATTTAAAGAACTTGCATATTTTTATTCAATTATAGACTTCCTAATAACATCTAGAGGATGTTTCTTGAAAAACTTAAAACTTTAACTGAATGTTAACTATAATACTAAAGATAACACGAAGCAATACACAAAATAGATAGTCTGAAAATTAATTGCTCTAAACTAGGTTCTTAATACAGTATTGAGATTTAAATTTACAGAAGAATGCCACAAGTCTCAATATCTTTGCAATAGGAAAGTAAAAATAGATTACAGTATTTAGTAGAAAAAGTGCAATTATTCCACTGTCACTAATAATTTTGATCTGTCACTTATTGCATGTTTTGATTTGTGTTTAGATTTCATTTTTCTCAACAGTTTTTTAATACAATAAATTTAAATAAACTGGTTGCAATTTGAATTTATGAATTAGTCGAACTTTCGTACTCGAACGAAGAAAGTTTAGCCCACGACAAGTCGACATTGCAATGTTTACAAAAATATTCAGAATAATTTAAGTAAAAACAAAGTAAGCCAGATTTAATTTTTAAAGACCTTCCTGGCGCAGTGGTGCGCGCTGAGGATTTAAGTAGAAGGTCCGTGTTCGAAGGCCGGGACTAGGTTCCACCGCACCGACAAAGACTTGCTACCAAGCGATCCAGCGATCCAGTATTATGTCGCTTAGAAACCCATTAATGGTTTAGTATAACTGCCATACCCCCTAACAGTTTAGCCGCTGCATCATCACTTATCACCAGGTGAGATTGCAGTCGAGGGCTAACTTGTAGTGGAATTAAAAAAATATAAAGGCTAGCTGCACTAAGATTAAAACGCCGTGTTTGTGATACCCGCGACCCATTTCCCGCGTCAACTCTCGCGACTTGTCGCGAATTGTATATTATAAAATACTGTAAGCATATTTATGAGATGGTGGCAGTTCAGTCTAGTTTTTAAACAAAAATCAGTTTGTTAATTGTATGTTTAATGTCTGAAGTGCCCGAACAAGCACTAATAGAATTTGGTCGTGACAGGTTGGCAAGCATCACATCAGACGAAAGTGAGACACCGCCCGAACTGCCCGCCAAAACGCGTCGCAACATACGCGCTGACATGCAACAGTTCTTCCCTAATGTCGAAATCAGGTAAGTAAAAAGTGTAGGACCCGTAACTAAACTATCAGTATCGTATTATTCCAGTACTAAAGACAGATTAGAATATAAAATACAACACGTATTTTATATTCATTAAGTCTTCTTCCAAATTGATTATTCAAATCTTAACGTAAGCGATTGCTGGCGGAAATGAAGACAAACTAATCATTTAATTTTAATTTATCCTTTTTATAAACAAGTTAAAACTGCCCCAAGACATTACAAGTGGACTTCTAGATTCTTGCGATCTAAATTTCTCGCATATTTGAAGACCCGGTCAAGAGAGATCTTTCTCTTATGCTTAAATTAAGCATGTTTTTAAGGAACTTTTTAAGGAACACATTGTATACCAAACCTAATAGGCTAAACAAATGCTAGATGGAAAACTTCTGTTCATGGAGGCACCCGGAATTAGTTGGTTATTTTAGATAAGTGGCGATCACAATAGATTGATAACTGTAGATTTACCTACCCGAAGCAGAATTTTAGTGCAAAGAAAAGCTTTTCAAAAGTTATAACTTGTATACAGGAAGACGCCGCCATTCTCTATACACGACGCGCGTCCACATACGCTGGCCGAACACAACCATCAGCGTCCGCCGCCGCTGCCGCTCAAGAAGAAACACAGTCAGTATCTATTCTTACTCTATAATGTCTCTTCCTACAATCGATTAGGTATTAATGTATACGGGAATATCATGGCCATTGGTGTCTCAATGAGTTTACACTCCAAAACTTTTAATTTTAGAGAATCTTGTGGGTCGCTTACTTCCCAGTGACTTGTGGCATCACGTTTGCGGAATACCCGCGATTTGTGACGTCATGATAAGTGCGTGTCCGCAACTTGCGTACGCGTCTGTTGTCTGGCGATTCCGGATTTTGTTGATTTCTTGTCTTTGGCAGTTTTCAACTTATTACGATATATGAAGCCGCTAACTAACTAACCTGTCGAAAACAATACCGCCTGGCTGTGACGGCGGGTCGCCGGGTATGGCGTGTAGATTTCTTAAAATGGAGCTTTTAGTTCACACGAAATAACAAAACGTTAGAAAACTAAACATTTTCCCTTTCAATGCTTAACAAATCCTCATGTCTATGTCTACCCAGACATGATTCGAGTTTGAGTGAAGCTCGTTATAATTAGTTATTTTAATGCATTTAGTGTCCGATGAGACTGGATACAGGGTCATCGTCGCAGATAGTCTCATACCGCTTAACTAACGTTATTAAATACCGCGTAATTACATTTACAAATCGAATGGTTTTTGAATGAACCGTTGTTTAGGTTAGTTTGGTTTCCCTGTAACTAATCACTTACGCGGTATTGTTTCAAGTTTAGAATCAGTATTATTTATTATGGGGTACAGGACTATCAACGACGTTATTACTGCACTGCGATTGCCACTGCATAAACTATACTGCACACCTAATACTATGTTCTCCATTTGTAGTTATGTCTATAATGTATTCTATACTAATACAGGTAAAGGGTTTGTTAGTTTGTATGTTACGCGCCGTTATCAGGAACTACAGTTTCGAAAAAACTTGGTTATTAAAGAAATCACAACGACTAAATGTAACGACTAAAGACAATAAAATCGTTACAACCCATAGTAAACGTTGGTGAAACCGTAATGCGAGTTCAGTCGTTTATATTATTGGTAGAAATTGTTTATTGTTTAAAAGCGTAAAATATTGATTCAATAAATTATTTGAAATAATAGGATAAGACACAAAATACAAGAGATACAAAATACAGGATCGTTTCTAAATTGACTGTCGGGCTATCTCCGTTTGATGACTATATACTGCATGCGACTTTCACTATAAATGTACACAACCTGAACGTATATTTGTTTTCCATTTCCTACCTCTATAGAGGTAACTTGAGTAAATGATGTATTTAATGTGTGTTCGGAATTTGTTAGTGAATGTTGGTATCTTCCTATATTATGTTTATATTAATGTTTGGCTGATGGGTATTTAATGCATCCAAATCATTAATTAATTGGATACAGTCCATTTATTGAACCCACACTCTTTTATATATTTTTAATATTTATATTGTAAAAATAAAAATACATACATTTGCATTCTTGCGACTACACAGGTTTACTATCAAATTTAACAATAAACATCGAATTTAATTTGCACACACACCGTGCGGATTTATCTATTATTAAGTACACACACGACTGAAAAATGTTTTGATGAACATGACTGCTTTTCAGTGTCTAGGTGTTGTTATTCATAAAAATATTCATCATTCATCTTAGGACCCATAAAACAAGCTACTCTTACTTTGGGGCTAGATGGCGATGTGTGTACTGTCTTAGTATATATAATTTTTTTTCTTGTAGCAACCAGATAAATTCGCACTGTGTAACTTATCACTTCTTTATATGCCATACCACACAGTTAACACATTATGCGTAGGAACGAGGATGATCCTGTGTCAAAGTGAAACGAGCTGTTACTGCTTACACACTATTATATATTTACGTAATAATAAAGTCGAATCAGCTATATTCCTCTTTCAAGTCGTTTTGGTATTCATTCTGGAATATTGACAGCTTCGGACCTGGTTTGTGCCTGCCGGCTTGGTTCAACCTGGCTTAGCTAACACGAATTCCCGAAAGACCTTTTGTACGTCCGCGTCGCGAACAAGTGATTTAAGTTATGTCAAAGACAAATAATAATTGCAGAGTAATTGTTATAAAATCATAAATTAACTATTTTAGTGCTTGTGCTGCGTGTTTTTTTTTAATCTCAACTAAGTGCCAGTGTCTATAAGAGCGTATTTACAAGATTGTGTGGTGTGGCATATGAACAACTTATTAATTACACAGTACGGATATATCGAAATCGTTACTGAATATATTTAATGCAGACACGCGGATCAACTTAGACAATGCAATTGTAATTCATTTTATGGTCTTGTAAGGTTGTCTGGTTCTAACAAATTGACTGTATCCTATTCCCTCGTCGTATACAAATGTTCCCTTGGGGCTCTGAAATATAACGGCATGTTTCTGTTGTGCCGGTGCGTCGGGCAGTGTTTCAAAGCGTCGCCTACAGCGGTGAGTGGATTGCATGCTCGCGTTAGCCGTTAGCCAACTACCGTCACTACTGCCCACGATTTATAGATAGCCTTTAGCGCTGTGTTGCATTCAGATAGCTTAACAGTTGTGCGATGTTAATAATGGAGTAATGTGTTATGGTTTGAAATCTCAAATAGATGTACAAAACTCGAATGTCATTCTTTAGCTGTAGACCGCGTCATAAATTGATAAACTATTTTATGACCCTGTGAACTTCGTACTACCTAAAAACGCTATTTATTGAAAGTAATCCAAAGCGGCTATTAAAGCGGCGAAATGTTTTTTTTGGTTTTTAAACAAATAAAGAAATTGGAATGATATTGATAGAAAAATTGTCGGTAATCAAAATAATATGCTGAATGAAATGCTATATTTAATAAAAATATATTATGTGATAATAAAATATATAATATTAACTTTAAAATAAATTTTCTAAAAAATCTAAAAATTATGTTTTTCCCTTATGGATATTGAGTTAAAAGAAACTTAATATTCGTGCAATCCATAAAAGTGATTATAGCGATTTAACGATCTTTATTGTTATCTATGTTGCTACTGATACTATTATTAAGACCAAAGGTTTTTATATTTTGTAATACCACCAGCCGAATGAGTTATTACTCATATCTAAACCTCATTAATGGTTTTAATTTATCTTGAATACACAATTTTAAATGTAGAATCAGAAAATAATATAGGCCATGTTTTATTCCTTTAATATAAAGATTTAAGTATGAATTAATTATATTTGTAAAACAAGTCTGAAGTGAAAGTTAAATAAATGGCCCATCATGAATAAATATGCATTAGTAAATCTTAAAAAGTCCCGAGAACCTTAAACCCTAAATAAGCCGAAGTAAGTATTTTATGTCGAAAAGATTTTTTTTTTATTAAGGAAGTTTTTCAATTGTCATTATTAGGCAAAGCATAATTTTACTACCAACATTGCCCCTAGTCAACCTGATAATGCTCTGTGCTTTTTATCGTTAAACACCGGAAGTGGCGGAGTACAGCTAATATTTGATATTCACTCTTCCATTAAGTGTCATTCTTCTCTCACAACTGCTAAGGCAGCAGGGTCTGAACGCATCCAGCATATTAACTCGTCGACTCCAAAGAAGCAGACCTATTGGAGAACTATATGTGCTATGTTAGCTTTCACGATACATTTCAGTATGATAATCACCGCTTGCTTATCACAATATGGCTTACGGCGCTTAATTATGTGTCAGTCAATAACACAAACGGAATTTCGCGTAGTTAATTCTCACCTGAGATGATGAATGTTTTTAGCGCTTAATTACGGCGCTTTTTCCGTTTCATTTGGCGGCATAGAAGTACATGTTACGCCTTTGTTCTTAGAATACGTTTTTTCAGTAGTGTATTTTTAGGCGATTGGTATATTATTTGTGTACTCCGATTTTCAGTTATGGCATACATGGAGATGTTTGGAAACTGCAGTCACACGAACGCGCATCCTCCTATAAATCTGGAAGCGCCGCCCGATATGTTTCGGCATTCCATACACACTTATAACTTAACTAGGTGAGTTTGATTTAAATACTAAGTAACTAACATTCCTATAATACATAACAAAAACTATATAATACATAAAACATAACTCTATTTTAATAATTTCTTATTGCACAAGATTATAATAACATGGCTGCATTATTAGATGACCGCTTAAGTACAATTTCGCTATTTTTAATGTATGTGGCAGTAACAGTTTGTCAAAAGTGCTGATTTTTTTTTTTATAAAATATAAAAAAAAACAGCTCTTTTGGAACAACTGGTATTTAAGATTATTTTGTTACCATTTTTACATGCAACTAAATAAATCTAAATCTATCCCGGTATATATAAACGTTTAAAAATATGCTATGATCCCGGTGATAACCTTGATTTCATAATAATTGAGTTTTAACGTATTTTTTAAACGTTTGCATAAATAATTAGGTCCAAAATTACCTTAGGAAACAAATTAAAAAAAAAATATTATACCACGCAATACCATTTACGCGGTATTGCTTCAAATGTTTTTCTCACATACTTCATATGTGCGTATTTGGGTGTTTGTAAAGATTGGTAATTTCACTTGCGCGGAATTGTTTTCTAATCGACAGCGATATGCACTTGTATTATGCCTACTCCATTCATTTATTTAAATATAACACTATTGATTCAAACTCATGCGCACAACCTGATAATATTGAATACTTGTCATTGTTTATTATTTTTCTCATTAACATGTAGATCAATGTGCGATATGAGGTTTTGTATAAAAATATATTTGGTTTTCAATTC
This sequence comes from Pararge aegeria, assembly GCF_905163445.1. Classification (NCBI taxonomy): domain Eukaryota; kingdom Metazoa; phylum Arthropoda; class Insecta; order Lepidoptera; family Nymphalidae; genus Pararge; species Pararge aegeria. The sequence goes on from NC_053183.1 coordinate 8,990,067, forward strand.
TGTTTGATTTCCAATTCATTACTGATGTGTTAAATTGTGGTCGGTGTATTATTTAAAGTCTTAGTGTGATTTATAAATGTCTTAGTGGATGTTTTAATTAAGTGTTGTTTTTCAGTGCACAACACTCAAGCGCAGGAACTATTAGCGTGGGGCATCATCAGGTACAAAGGTCGATGGCTTCATCGTTAACTGTTCAACACCTGAGTACACCACCCCTAAGGTTCGTTTATAATTTATTAAACTTTATACCTAACAGCCGAGACTTAGCATATCTATATATATAAAAGGAAGTTGTGTTAGTTACACCATTACATAACTCAAGAACGGCTGGATCAATTTTTATGATATTTGACTTTTTGGATTTTTCTAAGTCCGGAATAGTATTAAAATATAACATTCATCAAAAAAAAATTATGCGCGGTACGAAGTTCGCCGGGACATTTATATTTTTTTAAATCCTGCGTATACTGATTTGTTTTAATTCTCCGTACTGTAGCGAATCGCAAGTTTTAATTCCGTGACATATTCCAGGATTGTTCATCTCTGTAGAAACTTTTGCCAAGGTATTAAAGGATACCTAGCTAATATCCAAAACAGATAATAAAAATAGAATCACTTTCGCATTGTATAATAATTTGAATATATATCATGGAATATAATAAAATTGGAAGTTTTTGAAAGTTGATATGGATTATAAATTTGTCTTATTATATTTGGCTCTGATAATATCTTAGTTTTATCAAAATCGGTCAAGCAGAACTTGATGTACTGCGTGACCTAAACAACGCAGGCGATGCCAATTGGTAGTGATAGCCATACTAGACTATTAATTAGTTAACCATCTGCATTCGTGGCTTTCCAATCTGTTAAGCAAACCAATTGCTAACAGGTTTAAATGTTAGACCAGTATGCGCAGGCGCACCTGTACAAGTCAAGTATGTATGGCTTCAGGTCTAGTGCGGACGTTTTTCAAACATGAAGTTATTATTTCCACAGTGGTTCAGAAGACAGCGTGAGTATGAAAACTTCGAGTAGAACTAGTCCCGTACCTCCTGAACCTCCAGCGCTACCACCAAAGATCAATAAAAGTAAACAGGTAACTTTTTTTTTTTAATTAACGACAGTTTTGTATTCGACCGCAATATCTAGACACTATTGTAGGCTGAATGGAAGTAAACCTTCGTTTTGTAATGACTAAATTTAAAATTATTTTATTATTTTATTTCAAATTATAATTGTAATATGTTAAACATTTTGTTTCTTTTTGAATAAATTTAACAAATTTATACACGCTAAATATACATGAATAACTTGTAAAGAATTTATATGGTTTTTTTTGCTAGATTTCAATGAATTCGAGCAACGAACTACTCCCCCCACCCTCCCCGCGGCCTTCGTCTCATAATAGTTCGGCGGATGAGTCTATGTTAAACAATGTGGTATGTAAACAAACTTGTTAATTGCAATTATTTGATCTTTGCGTTAATCGGTTTATGTTAATTAATATTGGATTCTTATTTCTTATTAGCTCAGTAACAGACGTTGTATTCAGTATGCATTATTACTAAAATATTTCTTGTATTTATATAAAAGAATATGAATATTTACAATCTTATTCTTTAGTATCTATCCAGGAAACCTTTTAAGTTTGTTTAGTCTTTTTTGCATTCTGAATTTCATTTTATTAATAAACCCTTGGTAGTCCGCATTTGAGTATTTTTTTTAAATTAGTAATCGGCGTTGTATTAAGTTGCATTAAGTTGCATTATTATTGAATTAAGTATTTCTTGTATTTGCAAAACGACTGAATATTTACAAATTTTAATAATCTTATTCTTTAGTACCTTTAAAGGAAATGTCTCTGTTTTTATTTTTAAATAAACCCTCGGATAGTCTACTTTTAGTATAAACTACAAATATTAAAGTATAGTGTTGTCTGGTGGGAGGCTTCGGCCGTGGGTAGTTACCCACAAAGACGTGCCGCCAGGCGATTGAGCATCTCGGTATGATGCCGCGTAGAAGTATAGGTATAATTTAACTGCCATAGCTCTAACAGGTTAGCCCGCTACCATCTTAGACTGCACCATCATTACCATCAGGTGAGATTGCAGTCAAGGGCTAACTTGTGTGTAAATGGAATAAAAACGAATACCGCATTAAGTATAAACTATGAATATAAAGGACAGTGTTTTTCAAACGTTAATGTTTCTATTACCCAGAGTTCAGACGACTTGTACATAAGTTCGACGTCGCCGGGCAAGTTCCCAGTGGATGACGAGGATCTGGATCGACTAGTGCAACCTATGCCATCTCCTGTACCTTCGCAGGTATGTGCCTTCCTCAACTACATCCAGCAGTCCGCACTAAGCATTTAACTCCGATAGCAATACATACAGGTAACTCCTGCGATTTAATGCTCTTTATTGTTGTCTCTTTGATTATTAAATAGCCGACGTTTAAGAAGTAACATCCATAAGACCAAAGGGGGTGGGAATAAAGCGTTTTGAGAGCTGTAAGATTTTAAAGAAAGTGGACTGTATTGATAGGCGAAAAAGAAAGATGTTCAAAAATTAGAAAAACATGGAAAGGACAAACCTGGTTTAAAGGAATCAACTCACGGTACCCCTTCGCGAATCCAGGGTGTCACTTATTTTCACACATAGGTACACACTATAAATTCACCACCTACTCAATAAGACGTTATGTCGAATTTTTGATCATAAATTTGCGAACCCCAAATTTTTAATGAGAGGGAAAGAGAAAGGGTCCAATTAGTCATTTTTAATAGAAGCGTTTCGTTTTGGCACAAAATTTGATTGCCATATTAAAATTGTGGTTCCTATAATTACCAAAAGGTTTATATTGTTGTAATGTCACCAGCGGAGTGTGATATTAATCATATATTTATCCCATTAGCCGTTTTTATTTATCTTGAATACACAATTTAAAGTATACCATCAGAAAGTAATACAGGATGTATTTTATTCCCGTAATAATGAACTTTTATTCTGAAAAATGGTATTTGTCAAGCGAGCCTGAAATTAAAGCATTTAGTTTCGACTCGCTTTAAATGTTCTGTCATGCTATATTTATTACAAAAATATTGGTAGTTTTTATACAACTCTATCTAGCAGTCTGCGCAATAAACATTATTATTCTCCGATGGCTGAAAACATTCTTAGCTATCGGAGGATAATGCTTAGTACACACCCATGAAACACTTATTTTTTTTTCTTATTTGTTCACTTTTTTGACCGACAATAAAAGGATCACGATTCCCGGTTTGTGCAAAAATTTAAAGGTATTGTGATCTTTTGTGAATGTTGCTTATAGTTAGGAAATTCGCGATGTCCACCGTAGATTAAGATAAATTATTAAGAAGCGGACCTACGTCGGTTAAAATGATGATGATGATGATGATGATGTCATGTAGCAGTGATAGTGGTTAGGACTTCGGTCTTTCTTTCCTTAGGAACTCAAACCCCGAAACGCACTTCTGAATTTTCAAATAAATATCACTTGATTTAACTGCGGAAGAAAAGATAGTGAGAAAACCTATATGCCTTAGAGTTATGCTAATGTGATATTAAATATTGTCCTCAAAGCCGTGTAAACTCTACCAATATGCACTTAGCCAGCCTGGTGTCAACCAGTGAAAACCTATTTATTTAATTGTACGTTATTGTAGAGAAGCGAAAGCAGTACAGAACCTACAGCAGTGACAGCAGACGAAAATACCACAAGTATAGCTGACCCAGATGATATTGTCCTACAAACGGAAGTGAGCGGTTGGCTCCTACTGAAAGGCACCAACAAGGATGGCCCCGAAGTACGCGGGGGACATCCAGATGCCTTAATCGTACTCGCTACTAAAGCTACCAAAGGTAAGCCAAAAATTTCACGTATTATTTATCTGTTATCTTAAATTTGGGGTGAGGTTAAGCTGGTGATTTATCTCTGAATACTGAAAAAAGTTAACTGTTACTTATTTTTTGATATTTACCATATCAAAAAATAATAAGTAACATATTTTTCAGTATTCAGTGTGAAATGATTCGACAGTTAGTTTTTTTGGAAAAGGTTTCTATATATGTACAATGTGTAATAACAAAGCATGTAAGCAAAAAGGTAGAATGCTGATGGTAAATTCGGTAAAACCGAATTGCATTTTTAAGAAATTCCGAAAACTTGAAAAAAATAAAATAAAGTAATATTTTGTTAACAACGCATAAACATAGTTAACGTTGTAACCATATGGTATGTTGTTACATAAAATAGTTCTGCCAATATAACTATTGAGTAATATGTTCTCTTTTAAATTTATAATTTTTTTATAACATTATAGACAATTACTCTATGATTTGCAATAAAAGTGATAAATTAATTAATTTGATTCATTAAGATGATTGTGTATCAGAAATAAATATAGGTATAAGAACTATCCGGCATCGCTTCTAACATCTTAACTTTCATGCTTTCACTTTACAGAAACGGACGAGTGTAAGTGAATCATAATATTAGTTGGGGCTGACAGACATTAGCTGGTTGATTACTAATATTATTAAGCTTCGTTAATCGCGCTTTATAATGCTTTAAATACACCGAGCTAACGTTCTCGTGGTGTCGCTTCAAGGCCACTAGTTTTTTAAATTTTAATTTTTAGATCATTAACACTACTATTCTGTTATGGAGGGTAGAGGTAAGGAGAGTCATCTGTGTATATGAAAAAGTGTCGTCAAAATGTATTAAATTAGGATGGCGCCACATTTGCATCAGGGTAACTCTTAAAAGAAGCGCCAAATATAAATATTGTTAGAGTAGGCTTGAAAAATAAACAAGGAAGTATGGAGATACAAGGAAGTAAGTTTATATTTACCACAATATTTTGTACAACGTAAGTTGTTGAAATTCTCAATAATTAACTACTTTAGTCGATAATGACATAAAAATTTTTAACTCGGCATACTTCAATTCATCTACGATTGCTACATTCATACCATACCCTGTGCATCCACCAGCGCCATTGTGGAGGATTTTTGAACTGTTATTTAGCGCATACACTGGACACTTTTTCAACTTTTCTCCCATATAAGATGACTCTCCTTACCTCTACCCTCCATATATTCTGTCTATACTAATGACAGCTGAAATTTTGTCCCCATTGAAGTTGCACATTTGACATACGGTTGTCTCTAGAACTAATTTAAATTTTAGTTCCTGGGAGACTCGCATTACAGCTTCACAACCTTCAGCGCCAAAATGTCAGTCAATTGGAGACGGTAAAAAAGTCAAAACAGTGGTAATAAAAGAAGTCAATGATTATTCATATACTTGATATGCTCTCCCATATCCAGTATATTAACGATCATTGACTTGACAAAAGTCTCTGTGAAAAATGTTTTCACTCTCGAGCCTATTTTCGGTAGTTGTGGCAGATAGCCCCTAGTGAAAAGCCAATATCCTACTTGCTAAATGGCAAATAAATTTAACGGAATAGCTTATTTAATTTGAAGTCCTAGGTTTATAAACCGGTTCGGTAAGTTTTTGGTTGGTTGGTACATACGAGTATCTAGGACATCATTAATCGAAGGTTTAAGGTTATTTGTGTGCGCTTTGTAGACGGAGTAGTAATATGTTATTGCTTTCGTTGCTGCATATTAATGCGCCGAAGCATTTTTTTGTCAAAGATCAATAAGCATTAAATGACGATTAGGAGCCTTTGAAGCGATGCAGCGTTGGCATTGGCATTATAATATTTATATTTTACGGAGTCCTTTTGACAATGTATTTATTATGGTGATGTTATCTGACTGACGCGTGTGGGTTAATCGAGTGATTTGTAATTCATCATACAACGATAATTTTTTTGTAACCTCTGAAATGTTCTAAGTATAATTATATAAAAGTGCATTTAAATCCGCGCAATCAGTATAATATAAAAACACTGTTGTAAACTCTAAATAATGGTCAAAGTGAAATACAACGAACTTTTGAGATATATCATTTTTGAATTGCATTAATATGATCTTGACTAAATTAAAAGCTATAGTTGTAAGATAAGATATTTGTAAAGAAATGTCAAAAAGCACTTCGTATGATAAAAATATTAAAACTTGCTGGTATAATATTTTATATAATTTGATTTTATACTAAATTTTCTTGCAATAATACACGCAGACTTGCTGGAATGCTGGACACAAAATTCACTTAGCATGAAAATTAACTATTGTTAATATTTATCTACATATAGTTTACGCAATATGTTTCGCATAGCACGTTCGAGCTCTAGCTTTATATCTATTCTATTCTCTTTAGTCCCGCGTAAGCTGTCAACGTGTAATGTATGCAAGGCTTGTTAAAAGCTAAACAATTTTTTATCAAATTTTGCATTGAGAAAGCTCAGGTTAAAGAGTGACTTATGATACGGACATGCTATATATCCGAGGAGTCTTTAAACAAAGCTGAAATAGCGGACACCTATAGTACTTTTTTATTTCATTAATTAAAATACATCATTTACACCGTTTAACCAACCGAGACTAATCTCGCACGTAGGTGCAAATTTTCGACCGGAGTTTAATTATTGTGATATTATTAGTATGTGTGCATGTTAAATTTCTAAAGATACTACTGCTACTACAGAGTGACAATTATAGTCTTACAAAGGCTGCGCCACCGCATTAGATGTTTTGTATCTTAAATATAAATTATTCATAATAAATATTCATTATCAATTACAAGAAGTTACAGATATGTGCGGTTTTCGGGTATAATATCTAAAGTATAAAAGTTTATTATGAAGTGTGAAAAGTATAGCATAATTTAGGTTTGGTTATTATTTTTAAAGATTTGGGTAGAGCCATGGGTAGAGTTACTGCATGTGTCCTAATACACCGATATAAACTTAACCAAAAGAAATCAGGCGTAAAGGGAGACGGTCCATTTTCAGTACGGTCGGGTACCTAATAACGTAAATATCATTAATTTTAATTGTAATTAATTTTAAGTTAAAGTTATTGAACCGAGTTACGTAACGCAATTCCTAGTAAAATGCAATTCCTAGCTTTTCGATATGTTTGCAAGATGGCGCCCTTCTATTAAAAATGCGGTTGGTCGCAAAATGACTTACAACTGTAATTATTGTTTTTTTACGCATAAATTGTTGGCATTTGAGTTTTCACGTGCTTTTGTTGTAAAATACAGGTAATGACAAGTTGACAGTTGACACATATGTCAAAAATAGATTAATTATCTATTTTAGTGTTTTCTTTATTTCTTGGATAAATATGTTAAAAAATATAGATGGATCAGTGGATTTAAACAATTAGGTTCAACATTCGATTTAAGTAAAAGTACTCTACCAGACCTCTACTCTATAAAATTTTGGACAGTTTCCTTTAACACTGAGTGGGAGAGGTGTTGTAACTCGGCAACGCATTAGAAAATTATATCCTTGTTGTTGTCTCTGTGCGTAGATTTTGCATACCAGGAAGCGTTCCTGGCTACGTACAGGACATGGGTGTCGCCCAGCGAACTAGTCCACAAGCTTGTGCGGCGTGCGCATCATTACAGGCCGAGACCGCACGAACTTCGTTCCACACTGAGTCTGCTCACCAGGGTCGTAGCTGATCTTACGTGAGTACATAATTTAACGTTCATTTTCTCTATTCAATCTATCTGTAATCTGTTGATAAGTTGGTTAACAAAGTTGTACAAAATTGTAATAATCATTTTGGACAATAACAACTTGGTCATAATGTTTTAATTACAAGTTTTGCTATCAATCCATATTTATCTTTTTTTACACCTAACCATTAGTCGTATAACACTGACGGTCCCTACACTAGTAGTCACTTCAAGTCCAATCACTACAAGAGATAATTATCTCTAACTGTTATTCGTAATTTTTTTATACAGTTAGACTCATACATAACTCTTTCGTGGCGCGCATGCTTCAAAAAAAGCTGTGTAACACGTAACGTAAGGATGCGCTTGATATGGGATATTGTGATCGATTAACTTATTAACTAGCAAGTTTTTCTCCGTAAGAAACTCCAAATTTTTTGACTTAAACACGCAGCCATATTGTGTATAAAAAGACTCTCGAAATATACGACCCAACAGATCTTTACAGAGACGATGGACTAAATTGCTTTTACCCTTACAGAATGTCGGACTTGGACCGGGCGCTCATGCAAGAGATTATGGAGTTCATATACTGGCTCGTGGAACGAGAAGAGTTGCCTATCTCAAAGGCCTTAAGACAAATATTGGTTGACAAACAAAAGCAATTACATTTCCAAAATGTAAGTATACATTTATTTTGATGTTTCAACCACGACCACTAATTGAAATAACGATAGTCTGACCTAAAATACGTATCATTTTTTTTAGTTATATTATCTTTAATAGATTATCTAGCACCTGTTAATAGGCGTACTATTTTGCAAAATTTATTACAAATTGGTTAAAATTGGCACTCACTCATTTTAATAATTGACGGTTGAAAACTACTTAGACAAAGTTAAAACATGACCTTTTTGAGAGCTAGAGCAAGAAGAATATGTACTGTAAAAACAGGCATGGAATTGAGAATCACTGCCTATAGTGTTGATTTAGAAACGGCGTTCTTCTTTTTTCATTTCAATATGTTTATGTTTTACTTTAAAATTAAACTAGTTTTAGACCTTCAATATTTAGTTCAGAGAGTCCTAAACTACAGAATTGGCACCAATATAAAAGATTGAACTTCAAAAAGGTTATCAAAAGTAAATGCGCGTTCGAATAACACCTGTTCTGAATTATTTGCAATTAAAAATACATATTTGAGTATAAAGATATCTCTTTTTTTTTTAGACAAACAACAGATACGAATATGATTTGCCGTGCTATGGCATTGTATCACTACGCCGTGACACTCTCCTCGATTTTAAAGCGAGTGAGCTAGCGGAACAGATGACCTTGTTAGATTCCGCACTGTTTGTGCGAATAACCACAGCGGAGGTGCTGTCGTGGCCACGTGACCAGTCCGAAGAGAGATCCCCAAACCTCACGAGGTTTACGGAGCACTTCAATAAGATGAGCTACTGGGCCCGATCGAGAATATTGGAACAGGTGAGACTTATGGACACTTATACTAACCAAGCGAACCGTAGCATGTTAGACATATTGCTGTGCATTTGTTTTAGTTGCTTTACCTCACAAAGCGATAAATCGCACAGTTAAAAATTCACGTGGCTAACAGGATAGGAGCCATAGCTAACTACGATAAAAGTTAAAAGGAACGCCAAAAGCGGGCGATGTGACGCGGTAGGTCGGAGAATATCAGATGAATGTTACACCTGAGCATACAATGCTGTTAGTTGCTACTACAAAAAAATCGGAGATAGGCAATCTGGGTTAAACATACCGCGAACTAAATCACATAATATTATCTTGGTAAATACCCGTATTTTTAAGAAGTGTTTATCGCTGACTTAGAGATGAAAGATTTCTTCAACGTACAGGCTATATATTTATAATCTAATAAGAAGTGTAACCTACCATATTTACTGCTGCGTTATACCTTACTTCATAGGATCATTTCTGTAGTAAGCTCTTCACGAGACACATACTCATACTAATTTATTTATTTATTTTATGAAAAATATACATTTTCATGTTAACATAATAATAACATCTATTACGGCGTAACAAAAACCCGATCGGGTTTATCCGTACACTTGTATTCATAGTTCAGCGCTCGGAATTATAAGTTGGCAAGTATTTTTGAAGCTACATACAAAATAGGGAGCTAAAAAAATAGTGTTTTTTCTCAACATTTGTCTATTTATATTCACTTGTAAAAGCAATAAAGAATAACAAAGTGACATTTTAAGTTGGAGAATCACTCGGTGTGCGTAAATTGACAGTAATACCCACCTCAACGCTTCGCTTATGAAGCGTGCAAAAAAATACTACCTACATATTATTAATTTCTTAAAGGACGAGGCTCGCGAACGAGAGAGATACGCGAACAAGGTGCTAAAAGTAATGAAAGCGCTGAGGAAATTGAACAACTTCAATTCTTACCTGGCGCTGGTGTCCGCGTTAGACTGTCCGCCGGTGCGGCGACTGGGCTGGCCCCGCGCCGTTGTGGATACGTTGAAAGACCACGTGGCGCTGATTGACTCGTCGCACTCATTCCGCGCGTACAGACTTGCGCTGGGTGAGACACAACCGCCCTGCATACCGTACATGTAAGTCACTATAAAACCTCACTTACTTTGGGGATATGATGACATGGTCTCTGGGCTCATGGTTAACTAGCTCGTCGCTCTTATTGTGGTTAGGATGTTCAATAACAAATCACAAGGTACTGTGTTAGAATCCCGGGTCGGACAACAAAATTGTTAGGTATTGTTTATTTTCTGTTTAAGAAATTTCAGGACCAGCCCGGCGTTAGGAAATTGGTCGTGTCTAACCCCGTGCCTCGGAGAGCACATTTAACCGTAGTCCCGGTTAATATCACTTTTGACAATCGCCGTCGTAACCAACAAAGTAAAAGCTTACGATTAAGCTTAAATGTATTATTTATGGCAACAGAAAATTTAACATCGTAGATACAATTATTCATACACATTTTACTCGTGTTATTAGGACAAAGAGTGAAAACCATAACTAAATTTAGGGTTGCCAATTTATAAGAAGACTGAAATATTTATATAATCATTTGGATATATATAATAATTCCACTACACACAGGTCTTGCCCTTGTTACAGCATTCATGTCGGTACTCATATTAAAGTAGTTTGATCGTTTTAATATTTGTATACAAATATTACTTTACCTATTTAGTTGTGTGCTGACTCGTATTTACAAAAGTCTTAATTAAAGTTCCGAAACTAAATGTATCCTGGTCACTATGATGTTTTCGATAAATAAAGAAGCACTACGTTTAGACCTTTAATTTTTTTGTAGTTTTTTGTAGAATTGTGTATTCTTAAAAAAGTTCTTTTATAAAATATTTAAGCATTTGATTGTTTTTCGTATCACAGTGGCCTCTTCCTACAAGATCTGACGTTTGTACATGTCGGGAACCCGGACTTACTTCCCGACGGCAGCATAAATTTCACTAAACGGTGGCAACAGTACACCATTATGGAAAACATGAAGCGCTTTCATAAAGAGTATGTATTTTGATTTAACTGCTAACTATACTAATTCAATCTTAATATATCTTACTATCTACCATATCTGAACTAAATATATTTTTGATGCTGATATGAACCTTTATAAGTAAATCACCTCCCTTTTTAATTTCAGCAGTAATCCTTGAATGTATGACTTGCCTCTGCGTTGATAAAAAAAAATATATATATACGTCGTTCTCATTCCGTTCTTTTCCGTTCTTGTTGAGATCCGTGCCCTGTTGTGTGTTGTGATGATGAAGGATTATAATAACAATATAGTCAAATGATACTGCTTTAAGCGATGGTAGTAAGCCCCCATTCAACACAAGGCAAGAGATGTAATGTGACATTTCTGCAATTACGGCGCGCATATATATTCCTAATGTATACTCTATTCCTAACGTAACTATACCTCAGTTAACGTGTCTAAGGGTTCACTAGTTATGCGCGCCCTATTTAATAAATAAATATACATCGACATTACACACATCGCAATCTAGCCCCAAAGTAAGCGTAGCTTGTGTTGTTGGTACTAAGATAGCTGATGAATATTTATATGAAAATAGTACACGTGAATACTATAAGTATTCATGTGAACTCAGAAAACAGGGTCGCTGCCCACTGCGCCTACCGGCTGTCCCAAATTAATAAACTTATCCATAGGCAATACAAATTCAAGAAGAATGAGCGCATCCAAGCTATGTTCAATGAGTTCGACGACGTGCTCAGCGAGGAGACGATGTGGCAGATATCGGAGAAGATCAAGCCACGCGGTGGCCGCTCGCGCAACCCCTCCGCGCCCTCACCGCCCGCTGCCGTCCCGCCACCTGCCGCGACCGCCGCTGCCACATAAGGTATTGAATCACCTCTTTACAGGGTGGAGAAGACGTTGCAAATGGAGAAGATCAAGCCGCGTGGCTACCTAAGATCTTGGAGAAGATCAAGCCGCGTGGCTTATTCCCGCGCAGTAGTCTTCACATCCGCTACCTGCCTTCTAGTGGCGTGCATAGAGGGAATGCAGATAATATAAAATGAAAAAAATCTCCAGTACGAGTTATAAATACTTGATTGTAGACTTTTTATAACTCTTATAAAGCCTGTCCTGAAGTTATTTTAAACTCTTACTGGAGTTTTTTTTTCATTTTATATTATCTGCCCACTTAGAGAATGCCCTGTGCATACCTTGTATGCACGCCACTGCTGCTATCGCAACTCCACCTTTATCTTCTTTTGATGGTGAAGTTTATGAGGCAGATCTCGAAGAAAATCAAGCCTCGGGGTGGCCGTTCACGCAATGTCTACTATTAAAGACTCGCCCTTAACCCCAATACAACCTGAGTACAGTAAATCCCAAAGTACAGATATGAAATACCATAATCTTCACTAAGGGTACCGCCCGCCTACACGGGTATCGCCCCCTCATACAAATAATGTATAAGTATGAAAACTAATCTAATCTTGTATGAAATTTTAACTTAACCAATATGAAACTTCATGATCGTGAGCTGTCAAAATACTGAATGATGGCTAAACTATAAGAAGAACTTTACTTGCCTAGAAGATAGCAAGTAATAAAAATCGGTTATCATATTCTCACTAATGTGAGAAAACTTTTTGACAACTCAAAATATATCTAGTAAATTATCTACTGAAAATTACAATTTTTATGGTCTCGTACATATTATTATATTGTCATCGTGCGTTCTGTTTAGATATATGATAACTTATCAGATTTGTTTACTCTTTCATAATCCGTTGTGCAACTTTCGACCAGAATTATTGTTTTTATTGAACACTATCGACCTCGCAGCGTGCTGAAAACGGTACATTTTTTGTGGCGTGGCATTGACTCTATATTATTGTCAAGGTTTTATTATTCAACCTAGCTTTTACCCATGATTACGTCCTTTCTTTATAAAATAACTAGCAGTGCTGCGCGGTTTCAGTCGCCGTTAAGTTGACGATTTCTTTTGAAATGTTCATAAAACACAACATAATATTGCTTGGTTAAAAATAATTTATTCTTGCTGCAGGTAAAACTAGAACTATCCAAAGAAAAATGAGGAGAGTGAGGTGATAGCAAAAACAATTAGACATAAATGTGAGAATTTGTCTATGAGGAATTGTTTAACTTAGATAAAATATTGTGATTATCTGTCCTAAAATGGCCTAATTATTTTTAATGTATTTATTGGTAAATGCGATTTCAATTGCGATTGGTACGATTGAGTGCTTGGCAGAACAGCACAACCCATTAGCTTGCTTACACTTGGTTTTTAGATCTGTCCTTTTATTCCAACAATATAAAAGCTACTAGAAGGGTAAGTACAAAACTAAACACATAACGAGTTTTCAATTTATTATTGCAAACACGGATATCTCCAATAATACAAGCAAGAAAAGAAAGTTAAAAAAAAATTGGGTTAGATTTTTATGCTGGTACATTAATTTAAAAAAAGCTAGCTGGCACCGGATCTTCGGCAGTTGCGAACATTAAACTTGAAAGTAGGCAGAACTGAAAAAAAACGATAATAAAATTAATTACATGTTTTTCTCGTTTATAAATACGCATACCATATTAACAAATAAAAGAAAAAAAAATTGAATAATACTTGAATGATTACTTAATAAAATTTATGAGAGTTAAGTTTTATTCTTACATTTATTTTTTTGCAGCAGGTCTTGCTGAACAAGTAAATAAAGCAAAATGTATGTAAAAAAATATAGCCCAATTTGACGTGATGCTCTTTTGAAGCTTTCATTAAAAAGTTAAAATAATAGTAAAAACCAAAAAATCTTTATCAGTATTTATACCGTTACTGTCATACATATCAGCATGTGACTTGCATAGATTACTACAATGAATACGAGTGACGCGTAGGTGTAGGTTATTTCTGATATTCTTCTTGTTGTTGTGATTTGCCATTGATGTCATTGTATAAGTTAAATTACTAGCCGACTTCGTAAGCTAAATCTCAATACATCGAAATAGGGGAATCCTTTTAAAGTGTTAAGATCGTTAGGTGATTTGCTATATATTTAATAGCTTTAAGTAGCGCATATGGTGAAACTAATTTATATATAGTAATTTCGTTTCGATGTCTTTATAAAAATGTGTAGGCGTGATAGACTGATTTCCTAGTAACTTATTCACTTTTATATAGAAACAAGAAGCCTTATTTTCAACCGTAACATAGCATTGCTTTAGGAATAAATGTAAACTGTTCATTTTGAAAAACATTTTGAGTCTCATCGTAATTTATAGTCTATAGCGCGTTAGGTGAGTTTTCGAACTGGAAATTGCATGAAAATAAACTATATTTTGAGTATGAAATGGGACGACCTAGTTTTCATCAAGAAATTAATTTGGATAAGAGTTATGACCCAGATTATCTCGTGTCTTCAGTCGGAGCAAGTTTTCTCAATCGTCCCACCTTGATAACTGTAGTGCTTGTAAAATATAATAAGTGAGATAACACCAATATTTTACATTTGTGTATGAATTTTATAGTCAATATTGTATGTGAATTTTTTTAAGGATGTATTTTTAGTGATTTTTACACGGAAGTTAATAAGATTTGGTGCGTACGCACGCAACGTGCAGTACATATGCATTAAAGACGATTTGAGATTGAGAAAAACTTACTCAATTGAATGTCAACGCAGAAACCGTATGGGATTGTATCCTTTGACTTTGACTTTTGATCTAAAATATGCAAACGAAAGTATACTGTGTGCCAAATATCTATCGAAAGAAGCGTCCCATTTCTGATAGGTAAAAGTGTATTTTAAAAAATGTTTGGAATTGCTTTTTTATGTAGTAAACAGTACAAGTTTACTTATAAGTGTCACGACCACTTTTTTTTACGTTGCACAAAATTGGAACTTATCATACCGAAAAAAGGTTATACAAAATTTTTCGTTTATTAACACAATATATAAAAGCAAGGTTTACTAAGACCTACAAATATGTGTATACAACAAGGTATTTGTTATAATTTCGCCATAATGAAAATATAATATTATTATAATATCAAATACCAAAAATACTTACCATTTTTGGTGTTTAATATTCAAAATATAATTCAAAATATATGTTTTAATCACCTGCATTTATTAAAAAATGGTCCTGACTCATATATGTCTAGGATTGCATATTGATTACACAATATTTGTACTAAATCCGCCTTAGAACCGGTAGATTTTTGTCTTTTACATATGTCGTCATTAGGGTTTTTTACTGGTTGGGTGCTTTATAATAGACATTATAATGTATTACTACCGAAACGTACATAATTGCGAGTTAGGATTCTTTTCATACTGTGCTATTTTATAGTTAGAAATATAAATGATACAGTTTAGCGAGTCGGCAGTTATCAGAGAACTGCGTTAGCGTTGCGTATTAGATAGCTTATTTAGGGTTAAAGAAATGAATGCGAATAATAATGTGTTTATAAGTAGCCCATTGTGAGAAATCATATTATAAATAATTGTAAGAATGTTTCCAGTGGGTAATCATCGCGTTCAATCTTAAATGGCTGGTCGTTGCTATTTTGATAGATTTAAGTTCTATGGTGCAGTGAAGACCAATACAAACAGCGTTGCAGTAGAATAAATCAATGTTGAGCGTTATTCAAACGACGCGAACAAACTCATGATTACGAGAAACTAGAATACTTCGACGAAAATCGAACTGAGCTCAGTCTATTACTGTCCCACTGCTAGATACAGCATTCCTCATATCACCGCGTTGCTCCAATGCGGTTTGGCTTGTTTGTTTAGGAATAAATAGTGATTCTGTGTAAATTCACTAATCTTGATTCTTGTAGGCTCATTACAGACCTTATGAAGCGTACATAAATATAGTAATCACCATCATCAAAAAATAATGAAAACAGTTTTTTAGAGGACGGTGATAACTACATTTGATAACATAAAACTAAAGCTAGGAATGCATTGACTCTGATCGGTTTGAGCACGCCACGTCTGTCTGTATTGGACAATGTTCTTTCTATGGTTTTGCGTCTGCGCAAAATTTAGTTTTCACTGATGACCTTACAAATGAACTTTGTAAAGCGATAAATAGTTACACATACATTTCCCCTGTTTCTTTCATCAGTAATTTGACATTCGAAAGAATTAGCCAAATGCGTTTGTGTAACTTTGAAACCGTTTTACGGCGTTTATTAGTTGGGGTTTATATAATTAAATTGTTAACGCAATATTTTACGCGTGTTCTTAAAAAAAAAATGAAAACACATTATTTTTGATAATCAGAAATCATATTTTTCCTATAGTCCCGTCTGCCGCCTGCAAGGTGGCAGACGTTTAAGAGAAATCATAATTTTGAGATCTAAACACGTTTATGCCGTCGTCACTTATCGTGTCATTTTATTCTATTTAAAATTAAGCTTTAGATGCAGTGAAAGCTCTGTCGTATCGATAAATGTATTTAAGGATAACTTTATTTGTTAGTCTCAAATATTCATACAACTTATCGACTTTTAATGGTAACTATAATAAATACAAGTTGTCAATCGTAATTGATTTGCCTTAAGACTAGGGTCTTAAAATAGCAATAATGGTTTTTTATCGTAGAAATCGCTGCAGATTTGTGATACTAATCGTTCACTAGGTCGGGTTCAGTTTAAGGACTTCCTAGACCTTCCGATTCTAAGTCCTAAGGAATTACAATCGATTATATCGAATCCAATTTATATCCGATGTAGGATTTTGGATTGGAATGTATAGGAAGTCCTTAACAACTCGGTACACGTCCTCTTTGTACATAGAGAAATTATATTAGACAAATATTAGTATACTAAGAGTACATAAACCCCATTGTATCTGCTGAGGTCGGTACCTATATGCGTATTACTGATATGGTTATTTTATTGGTCGCTATTATAATGTTAGTGATAGAGGCCATCGTAAATTTAAATGGACCCTGTTTATCTATTGCATTAAAATACTTAATATTATAAAGCTGTTTTTGATGTAAATTTTGACATCTCTTCATACGAGAACTCAATTATTACATCAAAAATTGTAATTTTAGTTCTGATAAGATTTAAATGCATTAGAGAAACGGGGTTCGAGTCCGATATGACAAACCTTACACATCTTGGACAGTATTTTTTATGGTTTGATATTGAACTATTTTGCTAAAGCTCAAGGCTTCAATACAATTCTTTATTATTGAAGAAAGGTATCTGTTCTACGATGTGAGTTTTGATGGATGTAACACAAATTTGAAGAGCCTCGTGTACGATACGCGAGGCTCTTCAAATAGGGTGTTTACTAAAAATGCACTCGAATATGAGAATGACATGCGTCGCGTGATCATACACAACTTGCTGCTCTGGATAGCATGGATTGGGTGGTTTTATGATTTCACTTAGGTATTACAAGTGCTAACAGAGAGGGATGTGTAAAGTTTTTCATACATTTATGAATTTCCAAATGTAGATCATAGTTGACATATTCGGATGTAGTCTAATGTAATTACAACGATCTGGTAGTTCGTGTATCGTAACTGGGACGGACGTCCCATGCAATAAATAACTAGACCAATATTTAGAATGTTTTACAGTGCTTTATTGATACGATATGCTACTATTGTAATTTGTATGTAAAAATAATTTGGATTTGTAGTTAAGTTGTAGGTATGTTACCATGTTTTTTGTTGTTGTCGGTATAGTATATATTAATTTATCTTACGGAATAAGGGCTGATAGACTACGGAAATTGAAAGCCACGATTCAACTCGTTGTGCGGGGTGATGTTAAGCCGTGAAACTGCGAGCGGAGGAAATAAGGTGAATGTGATCTAACATAGCCAGCCTCCACAACCTTAGCACACCGTTATTTATGGCGAAGATGGCATTTCCTATTTTTTTTCGATGTTGACGCGGAATGATCATCGGCATTGGAGGGGAATGGACTAATCGCCTTCGACCTCCTATCGTCCTTTAGGAGAAATACAGCTCATTTCAGGCATATCTCCCAAAGTTTGTCACTTCACTCGGTTACGCTTCAGATATCCGGGTTAACAGTAACATAAAATCTGAAACGAGAACAAGACGATAGATCTGCAAAATTATTGATACTAGATAAAAATGTTAGAAAACTTATTGATTAAATAAATCCCTCAGAATACATATCAATTTGTAGAACTCGTTCATGGGTCAAGGGAATCCCTGCGGTCGATTTCATACCCATCGATTGGAAAGTGAAATAATAGCACAAGGTGCTAAAGCTTCTTGCAACTGTAAAACTAACCATAAAAAAAAACTGATTGTTCATTTTAACCAGTTCTTTTCCAAAAATGGAAATTCGAATTAATAACGATGGAATGTTAACAATATGATAACGATCACACAAATAAAACAATAAAAAACCGAGCGTTAATTAAAAACCGTTCTTTCGGAAAAAATGTAAAGGGGAATTAATAAAAATAGGATACAAGGTGTTAAGGTTCACGTGAAATATAATAATAATAAAAAAACTGATTGTTTATTTTAAATTGCTCTCTCAAGACCACTACTACTACCGACATGAATCATACACTTTCAACCCTTATTCCGTAGCATGTACGTAACGTAATTAATTGAAATATATTAAAGACTGCCTAAATTAATTACTCAGTATAATGGATGTGTAAACTAGCGAACATTTAATTAAATCTATTCATTGCGTTTATTTAGTGGAAAGTCGCCGTTTGCAATTTTGGTATTGTATTTTGTAGGTGATTGTTTTCTAGCGATGACGATATTTATTAAATTTTATATAAAGATGTCACTTTTAGAACAGCGTACACTGTTGTATTAGCAAGTTCAGTATTATGTTTAACGAAAAATGCCATACTGTATCAAATGGATTTATATTATTTCGTTTTATATGCGATTGTTTTACTTTTATAAAATAACGTTTTAATTTAGTATTTTTTTTTATAATAAATTAATACGTTTTATTTGTAAATTCTTTTGATTAGTTTTGCATACTATATATCTGAATTGCATGCGTATTTGTACAGTTTATATTTCTGTGTGTCAAGTTTTCTTTGTAATTATTTTGTAATATAAATATAGCACGTTATTTACAATCTGAATGTATGTAGTTTTATTCTCTTATCTATCTCCCGTAACTATTATAGTATAGTTGTACTTAAGAACTAACAACTATTTTTATGATAAAGTTTGCTACGAGTATTAGCGTAATAAAACGCAAAAACCTATAGAATTTTCTACTGGAAAGTGGCTACATACACTTTCGAAATAACTTAAAATTTAACATCTTGACAAATATCTTAAAAACTGTTTGGCCTAGAACTGAATCCAAGTGAATAGAAAGATTTGGACGTGTTTTATTAAATACCTACTTACAGGTTTTGTGTTGTATTTAAAGTATTGCCACAGAATTAAGATAAACTATTGATAAACAACTATACCGTATTGCCAGAAAGCCGTCCTGGTAGAGCTCGCGGTACATTAAAGACATCAAATCATGAAACGTGTAGGTTTGGGAAAGATTTGTTATTGGCTTGTTCGCAAGTAAAAGCAGTATACAATTATCGCAAATGAATGTAGAGCTCAGGGGCCTAACTTATTGCTTCTCTCAAGCCAGTCTCTCATGATGGAACGGGATCACTCCTATGGCGAGTAAACTTGTGGTATATTTTGTCTCCGTGGAGTCCTGGCCTTGGGCATGACCACCGGATTGGGGATCGGTCACGAAGTCGTTTGCTTCCTACATTTCCAATTACCATTACTGCAATTATTCTTATTTTAAAATTACCGTTTATTTGTCACACCTTAACATTATAAAAATAAGCATTATAATCATCAACCTCTTGTATTATATTATTAGCTATGAACTATATGTGTCGCATTCATCCTCTCATCTGACCATTGCGCTCGTGCTGGAGTTTTTGTTTCTCTCTATTGGATGCCACAGGATAGCACAGCAAAGTCAAAGTCAAAGTCAAATATTTCTTTATTCAAATAGGCACATAGATGGCACTTTTGATGCGTTATTATATACAAAATGTGTACATAGCAGTGAGTAGTGATGGCGATAACTACAATCGTAAACTTAAAACTAAAGCTACGAGGGTTCCAATCGCGCCCTGGTCTAAGAAGAAGCCCACAACAAACTTAGCCGGGTGTTCTTTTTGTTATCACCATCTCACATTGTCATTAGAAAATATTTAAGAAGCAACCTGGTTAGAGCAATTGTTTACACCCAAGCTTTTTTATCGTTTACGTAATTCTTTATACTATAATAGCACTTTTCTATAAGCTTTCGCTTAATACAAACTTTGAACTTCTTTAGTGACATCCCCAAGATATCAACCGGTAATTTATTGTAAAATTGTATACAATTTCCTTTAAATGAATTGCTTATTTTGTGTAGTCTAGTGTACTGCACTGCAAGTTTATTTTTGCTTCTAACGTTCAATTTATTGCAGTCACATTTTCTTTTAAATTTTGATATATTTTTGTGAACATACATTAAATTTTCAAATATGCATTGGCTATAGAGTGACATTATTTTAACATCTTCAAATTTATCTTTCAATGACTCTCTCGGACCCATTTTATAGATCGCACGAACAGCCTTCTTCTGCAGCACGAAAATAGTGCCAATATCAGCAGCATTACCCCATAGTAAAATTCCATATGTCATAATGCTGTGAAAGTAACTAAAATAGACTAGCCTAGCAGTTTCTATGTCTGTCAGGTGGCGTATCTTCTTTACTGCATAGGCAGCAGAACTAAGCCTGTTCGATAAATTATTTACATGAGGGCCCCATTGAAGTTTAGCATCTAACGTTATTACTAGAAATACTGTTGTATCCACCGGATTCAATTCCTCATTATTAAGTAGTATAGTGGTTTTTACATGTTTAACATTTGGTAATGTGAATTTTATGCACTTAGTTTTATTTTCATTTAAAACCAAATTATTAGCTTCAAACCATTGTACTACTTTAGCGAGATAGTTGTTTACATCGTCTAAAGCTAATTCACGTCTCTTAATTTTGAACATAAGTGATGTATCATCAGCAAACAATACTATGCCGTGATTGTCCTTAACAAGGTAAGGCAGGTCTTTAATGTCAATAAGGAATAGAAAAGGTCCTAATATAGAACCCTGTGGAACACCAATTTTCACCGCTATTACCGCCATTAGACCGCTTTCCATTAACGTCTACCATTTGCACCCTATCACGCAAGTAGTAACTAATCAAGTCGAGAGCTACACCCTGAATTCCATAGTGGTGTAGTTTTCTGACTAACGTTTCATGTACAACACAATCAAACGCCTTAGACAAATCACAGAACACACCAAGTGCATCATGTGACTCCTCCCAAGCTTCAAATATATTATGTATTAGCTCAACACCAGCGTCGATAGTTGAGCGACCCCGTGTAAAACCAAATTGTTTAACGTGGAGTAAATCATACTTATGAAAATAGGAAAGTAACTGATTTAAAATAAGTTTTTTTGGGCAGTACTGATATTGGTCTGAAGTTAGTGGGGTCAGAAGTACTACCCGATTTAAACAAAGGAACTATTTTACTATGTTTCATTAAGTCAGGAAACCCACCACAATCTATACAGTTATTAAATATTAATGCTAAATCGGGTGCAACGATATCAATTAGTGATTTGAGAACTTCAACGGAAATGCCCCACAAGTCATCTGTTTTTTTATTATTTAATAATTTAAAGGCTTTAATAACATCAGAGCCACTAACATGGCAATTTAAAAGCGTTTTTACACTCGGGCACGTTATTCTTCAATAGAGAGAGAGCAATATCTGGTGAAGAGTTCAATGATTTAGTGGTGGAGATAGGAATGTTAGTAAAAAAGATTTCAAAAGCAGTAGCCACCTCGAAATCAGATGTTAAGTCTTTATTATCTACATTAACAACACAGCTACTCCAAGAGTCAAAATTCTTCAAAAAAGACCTTCAGCCACCCGGGGAGAACGAGTTCTATCCACATCTTGTTTTATGTGCGTTTTTAAAAAAAAAATAGTTAAATAACCCTTGCATTAAGATGACATCGTGAGGAAACCTGCGCGTCTGAGAGTGCAATATAACGTTCTCAAAGTCTACCAATTCGCACTTGGCCAGCGTGGTGGACAGATTAAACCCTATTCATGAGAGGAGACCCGTGTACTGTAGTGGGTCGATGAGTCGATTATAAGAACGATGATGATCCCTTACAGGTTAGCCGGCTGCCATCTAACACTGCATAATCTAAATAGAGCATCATACGGACTCTGTGGTACCAGTGGCGTGCATAGAGGGTATGCACAGGGTATATAAAATAAAATAGAGATAAAAATCTCCGGCACGAATTATAAAAAACTTAAAGATAGACATTGTAACACTTATAAATAGCCTACCCTCAAGTTTTTATAACTCGTACTGGATTAATATACCTAACTAATTTTATATCATTTGCATACCTTGTATGCACGCCACTGAATGGTACGACTAGGAATTCGTTTTCGTGCCACGACGAAGAGGAAGCCAAATTAGGTTGCTTGAGTCAAGATTAGAAATAAAAAATTATATGGTCACAAAACTGATGCATTGGGAGTATTGAGATATTAATACCTATGTGAAGCTGGAATATTATAAAAATAATAATATATAATGCAACAGATAGGTCCTGTTCCTACAATGAACAGGTCTTTTATCACAGCCTCGACAATGAAGTTAACTACTGAAGTAATAGCTGTCCAAAGTGTCGTGTTCGTTAAAGTATTATTGGCATGCTTTGCGTAATTCCTGCTGCATTCGGGTATGCAATCGAGAATTACTGCTTATCTACTTAGGCTGACTGCACACATTTGCTATTATCAATTGTCAAGAGGTAGGTAGGAACCTACGAACTACCTGAAACTACTCGCCTGAACTACTCATTTTTGTTATCGATTTGGGGGTATTGACGTAGCACGAGAGCTTCTAGATTTGACAAGGGGGACTATTGTTAAGGAATTGTCAAGTTCAGAATAATTGTAGAGTTGTTTTCATATAGTTAAAGATAAATTAAGGTCAAATTAAAAGTTGTCTAAATTGACCAAATCAATAAAATAATGTTAGACTGAAAAATAAGAGCAATGTCTATTTTATTGATTTAATATTTTACTACTGGTCTATTTTATCTTAACGTTATTGACTTTATTATTTTAAGCTAAGTAACTTATCCCCCGATTATACCTGACAAGGGATGTAATGAATGTGTCCAAACTAGTTAAGCACGGGAAGATGGAATAGGAGACTTTTACCCCCATTTATTATTACACGTATAATATTATTTCCACTTGTGCTCGGAGAGTTTATAAAGCTGTGGAAGAAGATGATTTTGTATCCCTTTCTCCCGGAGAAAATTGTCTGGTTTGTCGTCGAAAGAAAAGTGAAAATGTGTCGATTACGAGGATTCCTAATTAGCTGATACCTAGATGCTTTTCAACTATTTACAAAAACTGTGAAGCTTAGTGGGAAGGAGGGCTAACTCCTTCTTTCCTGGGAACCAAGTTCGACAACCATCACGCACCTGTAACTTTTGTGCTTTTTGAAATATTACTTTCCTTTACGGTAAAAAAACATCGTGAGGAAACCTGCATATCCGGAAATTGTCCTTAATGTTCACAAAAGCGTGTGGAGTCTACCAATCCTCATTTGGAAACTGTAGTATACTACGGAACCCTTCTCATTCTGAGAGGAACGTAGTGACCTGTAGTGGCCTTTTACACACACGTGCATACGCACAAACAAACTCGTGTAAATGTAATTTTAAATCGTTACAATTAGTTTTTCTTGGTAGTTTTGTGGGACTATATCAAGCTTATAAGGCACCAATGTGAATGTAAGTTTATTTTCAAATAAAAAAGGGATTTCCAAATCCATTTATATGATAAATGGCGGCGGAGTTCTGAGATAACGAACACAAAAAAAATTAACAACCGAATAACGTCCTTTATTGTTGTTTGCTAAACAAGCTAGTAAAACCGTCGCTTTTTTATGTGACGCGACTTGCACCTATAGATAGATAGATAGGTAAGTACTTCTAGTCGCACTCGCAACATCCTTTTGTTAGCACCACAGGCTTCTTACCTGATATCTTCTAGATAACTAATGGCGAAACTCAAGTACCTGAATAATTTCAACAGCATGGGCTTAGATTATAGTTATCTAATTAGGTGATCGATTCATACATTACCTATGTCCCTGAGTCGCTATTTAAATGAGCCACAGTATTTCATTCTTCAGTTTCACGCGTGAAGAGTTTACCACTGTACCTATTTACAAATATTTGAAATACCATTTTGTTGGCTCCGTATTAATATATTTCAATAAGCAACGCAATGGTACTAAGGCGTGCTTTTGTAGTATTAGTTGGTTTATTTTTTGCAAATGCTGCTCCACTTGAAAAACCGGGGTACTCGCGTGAAGTTGAGGAAGCGTACATCGATTATGGTAACTATGCTTCTTTTTAACCCCAACGCCTAATGAGTACCTACCTAGTCTCTTAATAGGTCTACAGCTTTGTGTATACTTATTGGTGTCATTATACAGATCGTGTGGATGAACCGATTTGAATGCGGATTTTTCGTTTTTTACTGAGGAGGTCCTATTTGGGAATTTATTATTTCTGAATTTTCGCTGGTCTGGTCTGATGGGAGACTTTTGCCGTGGCTTGTTAGTTGCCACCCTACCGACAAAGACGTCACGCTGAGCTTTTTAGTGTTTCGGTGCGATTTCGCATAGAAACCGATTAGGGGAACGGCTACCATACTCCCTAACAAGTTAGCCCGCTACCATCTTGGACTGCATCATCACTTTCCGAAAGGTGAGTGCAGCCAAGGGCTAACTTCTAACATAAAAAAAAAATGATAATTAATAGAAACAGTCCATTGCTGGACTAAAGTCCTCTCCCAATCAGGGGTTTGTACCAGAATCCCCACGCTGGGCAGACAGGATGGTAATCGCAGTAGTAGGCAGTAGTAGCACAGAGGACACTGCTGCCGGTTCTCTGTTATATTCCCTTAATCGCCTCGTACAACACCCGCGAAAACTGAATTCTGATGCAGTCACCTGTACCTATTTTAGATGTAGCAGAACTTGGAAAACACTTTGAAGGTGATATACTGCTGACCTCAATTCAAAAGCAAGCTATTGAGTCTGAACCTGATGAACGCAATGGCCTCCAAAGCAGCACAAAGAGGTGGCCTAACCGAACTGTCGTGTATCATATTGTGAAGGACGATTTCAGTTAGTAATCATTTTAATATTTAATTTATTTCTAAGAATCTAGGCTGCAAATCTCTCCAGCATTAAAATGTAACCTGCGTCCGAAACTAAGTTGTGACTTAGGTTATTTTTACACTTCTTCATACACTGACTGTAAAGTTTTACGCTGTAAATTGTTGATAAGAAACACCTTTTAAAAAATAATGTAGATATTATCAGGGCCCAATGGGCTGTGGGATAGAGATATTTTTTTGCAAACAGCAAAGACTGGCCCAAATATCTATGGTAACGAATTAGGTTGGTTGGTGTTATAAACCTAATTTAGGTACCTGAGTACCTAACTATTATGACATTCGGTTGGAGTTAATTTAGCGTCCTCCTAGGTGGGGTTTTGTCGGTATGTTACTTAAGTAATGTACTCGTAAAATAATTATTGTACCTTATTTTATTTTTGTTACTTAAAATTTTTAAGTTATACTTCTTTTGGCGCGTTAGGAAAAAATGATGACAGTAGATTTTTACGATGCGCGCGCACACCGTCACAAAAAACAGACACCCTGAAGCTACACGGTTTGACAGTACAATGTGGACTTCCAATTGTCAAAGTCTGCGGACTCATTCCGGTGATTTAAATTGATTCAATTGTACAAAAATCTCAAATTTTAATGTTGAGTGAAACTTGGTTGTCCGATCATGAGTCTATTAGTATTCCAAATTTAATTTAATGTTTATTATGTCCATTTCTTTAATTATGTAGAAATATTTTTTGTGATATTCAAATAAACTTTATTTACCTTGATAATGTTTAATAATAAAACTTACAATGTATTAAATACTTTTCTCTATTATCAGTGTAGTTTTTTCTACAAACGTAAAATAAGGCGAAATATAAAATTCTTGTAAAGATTTTGTATCTTGTTACGCCAAAGAAGTATAACTTCTAACGCGTGTACACGCACACAGTTTTTATTACACACAGATTTGGATCACTCCTAAGCCTATAAAATTGTGTATGGTAGGAACATACGATAAGTTATAATCATGATTTATTATTACTTAAACTTAATCATATGGGTATACATGGCTCCCTATTAAGGTGGTGTGAATCATATTTAAAAAACCGATCTCAACTAGTGTCTCTATTCGGTCACAAGTCTGACATTAAATCAATTCCATCCGGAGTTCCACAAGGGTCTCATTTGGGTCCACTTCTCTTCTTGATATTTATTAATGACCTTAGTCTTACACTCACATCAAATTTTCGTTTTTACGCAGATGATCTAAAAATTTATCGCGCCGTTAGAAATAAAAATGATTCTGAATTACTTCAACGAGATATTAATAATATTGTTAACTGGTGTAATAATAATTTAATGGCATTAAACTCCGATAAATGCTTACACATTAAATTCACTAGAAAAAAAAAAACAAATAATACAGTATATTATGCGTATAACGACATTCCGTTACGGGAAGTAGAAGTTGTCCGTGATTTGGGCGTACTTTTTGATTGTTCACTATCTTTTCGATACCATTTTGACTCAATCGTGAAAAAAGCTTCAAAATTGTCAGGTTTTATATCCCGTCAGATGAAATTGTTCCGAGACCCTTTTTTATCAATTTTTTTTTTTTTTTTTTTTTTTAAAGTATATAGACAAGTGCTTGACTGCAATCACACCTGATGGTAAATGATGATGCAGCCTAAGATGAAGCGCGCTTGCCTAGAAGATGCCTATTCACTCTTGATTTGAAGGTACCCAGATTATAGGTATCAGGGAAGACGGAAGATGGGAGGGCATTCCAGGCCTTTGCGGTGCGGATCAGAAAGGAAGAAGCAAAACGCTTCGTACGTGTTGATGGTATTTCAACCACGTAACGGTGCAGATTCTTTCGGTGCCTCGCAGTTCGATGGTAGAAAGGAGATGGTTTGACCAAATCGAATAGCTCCTGAGCACACTCTCCGAAATGTATCTTGTAGAAAACAGCCAGACAAGCAACCTTGCGCCGGTGTTCAAGGCTTTGAAGTCTACTGACTACAAGGTCGTTGCCAATGAGTCTCCTAGCACGACGATCCACCGAATCCAAAGCATCGAGCTGGTACTTGGCAGAGCCATCCCATAAATGGCTGCAGTACTCCATGCACGACCGAACCTGAGCTTGGTACAGGGTTAGAAGCTGTTCTGGCGTGAAGTAGCGCTTAACTTTGTTGAGGATGCCAAGTTTTTTGCCAGCAGTTTTAGCTTTGGACTCGATGCATTGTCCAAAGCTTAGATTGGACGAAATGCTGATACCTAGGAGCTCAATACTATTCGTGATTGGCACAGATACATTTCGGAAAGTCGGAGTTAGGGGGAACGGACTCCGTTTGGCGGAAAACAAACACGCTTGGGTTTTGGAAGCATTAAACTGTACCAGATTAGTGTCACCCCAATCGGACACCTCGCTTAAGGCCAGATTAACGCGTTCCACCAAGGCCTCTCTGAGCACAAGAGTTTCGTCTCCACTAGCTCGTGGACTGGACATGTATCTAGCCGTCACAGTGCTGTCATCTGCATACCCAAAGATGCCGGGTTTTAACAGATCATTTATATGCAGCAGGAAGAGCGTAGCGGAAAGAACCGATCCCTGAGGGACACCAGCGTTGATGGCCATTAGGTCAGACGAGGACCCATCGACGACAACCCGAAAAAATCGTCCACTCAAGAAATCAGCGATCCAGTTGCAAAAACTAATGGGTAACCCGTAGGCTGGAAGCTTGTGCAGAAGACTTTCATGCCAGACACGATCAAAAGCTTTCGATACATCGAGTGAAACGGCGAGCGCTTCACCGTGCTTATCCATGGCTTCACCCCAGATTTGCGTGGCATACACTAAAAGATCCCCTGTTGACCGATTTCGTCGAAAACCGTACTGACGGTCTGACAGGAGTTCGTTGTTTTCTAGGTATGCCAGAAGTCTGTTATTAAGTACACGCTCCAGACTTTTACATAATAAAGAGGTGATAGCAATTGGTCTGTAGTTAGATGGGTCGGCACGGCTACCCTTTTTTGGAACAGGTTGCACGTTGGCAATCTTCCAAGCTTTCGGGACCTGAGTGGTTTTAAGGGAGAGGCGGTATAAACGTGTTAGAATAGGAGACAATTCGGGAGCACAGGTTTTAAGAACCACTGCTGGAATTCCGTCTGGACCACTGGCTTTATTCACATCCAGATTGCGGAGCACTTTTAAAACCTCACACTGTCGAATGCGTATCTCTGGCATGACAGAGTCACAAAAAGGTATGGTTGGTGGTGAGGCACTTCCTGAATCTAGCTGTGAATTAGCTGCAAACAGAGATCCTAAGAGGTTAGCTTTATCTGTTGCAGTAAAAGCCAGAGACCCGTCAGGTTTCAAAAGGGGTGGCAGCGAAGGACGGCAAAAATTCGTTTCGATGGACTTCGAAAGGGACCAAAAAGCTTTACTACCACGTGGATAAGAAGCTAATTTTGCCCCGATACGTATGGTGCGACTAAAACGAGCTCTTTTTAGTACCTTCTTGTAGGACTTGGCGGCTAAGTTAAAAGCTCTCTTCTTGGCGGTGATATCCGGAGCTTTTTTTGAACGGGCTTCAGCCCACGCTGCAAACGCTGTATCTTTATGTGCCTCGGCTTGGGCACACTCAGCGTTATACCACCGTGGAACCCTGCCATCGAGTGATACGTGAGCGAATGGAATAAAGTATTCCATGGCTTGCATTATGACCTCCGATAAAGCTTTTTCACTGCTCGACGGATCATTAGACGAGAAGCATACTTGCCGCCAAGGAAAAGATGCACAAAAATGCCGCATCTCGTCCCAATCTGCTGACTTGTATCGCCGCACCCGTCTGATTCCAGTAGAACCGGAGTCCAGGGGGTGATAGTTTGACACTGACCTAACCAAACAGTGATCAGAAGTGCCCAAGGGAGCTCTAACTGATACTGAAAACTTATTAAAATTACTATCTATTATTCTTTGGTACGTAGTATACTGGAATACTGCAGTCCAGTTTGGTGCCCCACATATAACGTACATAGTGTCCGATTGGAACGCGTTCAAAAACGGTTTATCTACCACCTAGCGTATAACGATAACAAATCTCGTGAGTTGGACTCGTACGAATCACGCTTACGTTCGTACAATATAATGTCACTAAAGAACAGACGTAAAATGCTAGACATGATTTTTTTTTTCAAAGTCATCAATGGAGACATTGAGTCAACGGAAATATTGGAGAGGTTGAAGTTTTGTGTACCGCGTTCGGGTAGTCGCCTGCAAAATCGGAAACCGTTTCATTTACCTTTTTGTCGGACCAAGGCAGGACAACATGCGCCTGTCTTTCGAATTTGCTCACTTTTAAATGCTTACAGAAATAACTGTGACATTTTTAGTACTTCTTTGACCTCATTCAAAAAACATGTCAAACATTTACTTACATAACTTAAATTAATTTATTTTCCGTTTTAATTTTATATCATCACTATTCATTGTATAGTATTGCAGGTATTCAGTTTTAAATTTTGCTTTATTTGATTAGCTTTTAGATTATCTAAATTAAGCATGCTGTGGTCATTTCTAGAAGGTTTCAATCTCTGGCTTTCTCTTGTATTTATGTTATTCTCATGATAACGTCATTGGTTGTTACCAGTTTAATGATCCAATAAAAAAAAAAAAAAATAAAAAAAAAAATAAGGAAACACACACTTTCAATGAAAATCTTTCCATATTTTAATAATTCACACACTAAGACAAGTTTTAAAAAGGTTAATTAAAACCTAATATAGGCTAACCTACCTTCAAGTTCATAATATGACTTTTTCACTATTGTCAGACGAGACACAAATTGAAATGATTGAAGAAGGAATGAACGACATAGCAAACAAGTCCTGTATCAAATTTCGACTCCGGGAGAAAGACGAGCATGCTGTTACTATTCAGGTAATTGCTAATACCATATTTTGGAATCATCGTCGTAATCATTAATGTCCTACTGGGCACACGTCTCATAGAAGAAAGCTATTTAGAGCTTCGAACTTCGAACCATAGTAGTGTTTCTCGAACAGGCTAGGCGGTTAGTCACTTCATTTCATAAAGCAGTTGGCAGTAATGACTTGTATAAAATGTGGAAATCGTTTGTGAGCTAGCAACATTCCGCAGGTGTGAAGTGAGACGCGCGCGGGGCGTTTTCCCTTAACATTTTTGGACATTATGCACTGCATGTAATAATGGCTGAATGAGGGTTCCATATGTTCCTAAATCTTTGGTTGTATGTATACATTGGACCGACGACACTCTCCTGGCCACGAAGGTTGACATAGCCAATTTCTAACTCCAAGCATAGTGCTATTACCTAATTTGTTGAGAAAAAATACGATCAATCGCTATAATACTGACTATAATACGAGTACATATATATTAATAGTTAATACTTAGTTTAGGCAAACCTTCTATATATGTTGTCCTTTTTACGTAACAATAAAACTATTTTTATTTATTATAATCCAAACAATCAATATAGGTTTGTCTAACTTATAAAAATTTATATAAGTTGCAATATATTTATAATAAAAAAGGGTTTTGATTGCTACGTGTTCTGGGGAACGGAGACTAGACGCCCCGAAAAAGTCGGGGTAACGATAAAAAAAACAATTTGTAACCTAACCCGGAAATGGTAAATAAGGACCTCGTTATTCATTGTTTAGAATGCTAGGGCATAGGTGATGTTTATAGTTTCAAAGTAACAATTCAAAATAGCAAACCTTGAGAATCCCAGAATTACTGATATTTATGAGTTAACTATTGTAGGTATATATTTAACTATGGCGTAGGTATGGTATAACCTACATAACATTTAAGTGCAACAAAACATGGTATGTTCTAACCATAAAGTTTTGAATGGTATCATTCATACTAAATATAATTTCCTTGACTCCTTATCTACACGATTTTATAAATACGAAAGTAAGTAGGCATATTTATTGTAACATTAGCCTCATTTTACTTAACAAGGGACTAACGGTAAAACTACCTCAAGTACCTTTACAAAAATATCTAGACTGACTATTAACAGATTTTTTTTTATTGTGGTTATCCACGAGCCATTGAGGGGCAGCGAATTTTTTAGTAGTAAGCAAGCTTTTCAAGGGAGGCTGTCAATTCGACTGTATGCTTTTTTTTTTAATATTTGTTATGCGATTACTCCGCCAATTATGGACTTTAGAGGTCGTTCCATTTTAATTTAGTGAAGATCTATTGGATGGATCGTGGATAGACTAAATAGTTTCCTTGCTGCTATACAGGGTTAAATAAAAAAATACCAAAAAGCTCTCGGCCTTGTAGTTCCTATCTAACAACCTAATTAAAACTAACAAATTTTGTTCTACGACATTTCAAAATTCAGGATTAATTTATTTCTTACAAGGACGTTAATAAATAATGTTATTTTTGTAAAGTGACATTACACTGTGACATAAAATACATGTTATTCGACAACGTCGCCTAGTCGGGTCAGTAACCGCACCATAGAGTCGTGTTTCGCGCGCTGCTGCCGATGTTACAATACAGAGTAGTAACAATTAGAGTAGGTATCTATGTAACATTTCACTATCTATCCAGTTATAAAAAAAGTCGTAGAACAAAAGTTGTTAATTTATCTTTTATTTAACCTTCTTCTTTTAATCTTTTAATAAAAAGGAACCGGATAGAAGGTGTATATATATATATATATATATATATATATATATATATATATATACTTAGTAATTTTACATTCTACTTGGCACCGATTCAAAAATGTTGAAGAAAATATTAATTTCTTGCTTTTTAGTTGTTTAAGAAATTCGTTTTTTTTTCCAATAAAAATGTTTGTGGCATAGCTCGTCTGGGGAAGTACCTATGGTATGGTGGTATGGTACCCTGGGCCGTCTACCGCCATGCTTATTTCTGCCGCCAAGCAGCATTTTTGCAATGCTGTGTTGCCGATCTGAAGAGGCCTGGTTGCCAATGTAATTATAGGCACATGAGGCTCAACATCTACGCTTCATCGGTTGATGGGCACAGGGCGACACGTTGCAGTACGTGTTCACACCATGCCCTGTGAAATGTTGCTCTGTTTACAGGCGATGGTTTTCCACTTTCCATCCGCAGGATGATTACGCATCTCGCGACAGGTTTGCGACAGGCATAAATCTTACAATCACTGCTTTCAAACGTCACTTTTCCATACAGTAAATGTTTATTTATTGTATGGAAAAGTGACGTTTGACAGCAGTGATTGCCAGATTTACGCCTGTCGTAAACCTATCGCGAGATACGTAATCACCCTGCGGGTGTGGGAAATGTATTAAAAAAAGGTTTATTTCTTGTTGATAATAGCCCTCCAATTAAAATCAAAATATAGGTTGATGCGTAAACAGCAATATGCAATTTAATTGGTGAAAATCAAAAGACCTCAAAACGAGTTTTGAGAGTTGATATCCTGCTGTTGTAGTCGCGTCGGATATTAATTAAACAGAATTCACGAAAGTGAACTAACAACTTTCCTACGCACTTATGTATTGATTAATGTAAAATGAAACGATTCATTTGTATTCTGGAATTTATTAAAGGCCTGCCTAAGCTTATTTATTTGTTTTAAGAAAACATAAAATTTCTCCCTCCTTCATCTCCCAGAAGAGAGGGGAAGCCCTGGGAAGTGGGACAGTATTAAAAAATGAGGAAAAGATCCTCTTTCTCATCCTCGAGGAATCTCCGACAGGATTTTGAAAGCACTACCTGATAAGAGGGAAAATCTGCATGGAACATTGTAGATATAATAGTTGGATTATTGATCTGAATTAAACTTTATATTATTATTATCATGAATATAATTTAGAATGTATAATAAGACGATAACTGCTAAATGCTTATTGGGTGATATTAGAAAAATCGCGTAACTTAGCTAAATTGAAAGCTTTTGAAGTACTTTTCGTTTCACTACGTGAACAAAAGGAGAACAATTTTTCAAATAGTAATTCTTAGTTTACGAGGGCATTTTTGTTACTTGTATACATGCCTCGTATATGTTTTTGGCTCTGTACCTACTCTTAATATGCTGTTATCTAGAAACTTGTTAAAATAAATTTAAAAAGTTTTCTATTCCGAAAACTTCTCTGAGCATTTTGTTTTCATCATCAATCGGAATCGATTAACTACTGCTGCATTTTTACTTTTCGATATACCATCTTAATAGTTAGGTAGATACCGAGAATTTTCAATTAGTGTCGTTTATTATTAAATATTGATTTTTGATCATTTACTTACGATGATGTCCTCTAAGTAATAGCCATTACTTTTTTTTTACCTTTTTCATATATTCAAAGCCAGCCCCTGTTTTTGACGAATTGTTATTGACTCTTTGTCATATAAATATTCGTCCCGTATAAAAACCTGAACGTATGCAGCCAGTAAGCAAAAAATTACATTTTGAATTTTACGTTATCGAATTAGGGGGCAGTAAGTGTTCGTCTGCGTTTATATTGTTTTTTTAAAATCCCGCAGGAATCCATTATTTTCCCGGGTATTCGGTCTATGGTCTTCGGATAACGGCCTCAGAAATGCGAACTATTTCTATGCAATCACCATGATATGTCATGCGATAAAGCCATGCTTAGCCATTTATGGAATTAAAAAAAAAATCCTATGTCCGTCTACAGGGTGCAAGCTATGATAGATATGTGCCACAATTCATCAGAATCGGCTCAAAGGTTGAGTCGAAATGAGGTACCCAAAAAATATTAAAACAATGAGATTTTTACTTTTGCAGGAGTTAACAAACATTTTGTAGAAACTTTTAGGTCCATAAAAAGAAATACTTTAATATGATATCTTATTCATAAGACATAATATTAACGTATTTCTTTCAGAATTTGGGTGTACATAAAATGTACTTATTATTTATTCAATACAGGGTTCAGCGGCGGGTTGTTTTTCAAACGTAGGCTTAGATAATGAGGAACATGAAGAAGGTGAGGAAGAACATCGACAGGTTCTGAATCTTGCTCCGAACTGCTTCAAACATGGAACCGTTGTCCATGAAATGCTGCACACACTGGGCTTCTATCATATGCAGAGCACGTATGACAGAGATGATTTTGTCAAGATTGTTTGGGAGAATATCCGACCAGGTAAGAATAAATCTAAAGGATGTATTAAAACTTTTCTGCGAAGAAGGTATGTCCAAGGATTAATGTATTTTTTATGAAGCTGAAAGTTTCTCAAGTTAAAACAGCTCTGTGCTTTGCATATTGCTAAGACGGTCTTACTGCTAATACACACACTAGGTATCTCCTGTCGATAGGTTCTCATGGTATTTTTTTGTCAACAGGTGTTGAGTATAATTTTAAAAAGTATACAGTCGACACAGTTACCGACTTCGGTGTGCCCTATGATTATGGAAGCGTGATGCACTACACGGAAAATGCTTTTTCTAAAAACGGCAATAATACCATAGTCCCTCTACAGGTAAAAATAAATAACTTTCAAAGCTTTAATGTTAATTTAATGTAGGTCACTGTGCAAGAATTATAAATGGAAGTTCCAAATTACTACAATATTAAGAAAAATCGTTCTCGGTCAAAAGTGTCTCACGGAACTAAATCTATTAAGAGCAGTATCTTTGGGTGAGCGTTGACTAGGTTTATTGGTGGCGCGTGTTCGATCGTGCACTTACCAACGCGGCAGGCAGAAGATGGGATGTGTTTTTAGTTCCATGAATTCTATCTACACGGGCCAGGAACTGGTTAGAGGGGTTAAATTAGTAGCTTGCTATCACTTAAAATCGTATTTTAGCCAATCGTGGAAAAATCAGAAATCATTGCGATATAATCAGTCTGTCACAATGACCCGGTTTAGGATCATTGTCTTAAGTTTAAGAAAAAAAGCAAATGTTCGTTGCTGACTACGGAATTTTCATAATAAATAATACAGTTCTGAAACCCCTATATTTTGGTCGCGTGATGCTACACCTATCGCTGAAATGAATTTTATGGTCACGATGTAATCCTTGGGGTACCTAATTATATCAATAACAGCGTAGATAGCAATCTCAAGATAATAAGTAATAGGTTTTATAATACGTAGTATTAAAGAGTTACATAAATGCTTTTTCTACAGGCGAACGTAACAATTGGGCAGAGAAAGGGATTATCTGAAAGAGACGTTATAAAACTGAACAGAATGTATTGCGAGGAGTCCGGAGAACCTATAAGTTACATAATAAACACCGTCATGAGAGTAAAATAAGGCCGATACATGCAACAATTAATCAAACGTTTCATAACCGTAACAGATAACTTATTATCTACTGTTATTACCAGTGTTGTCATTTGCAATAAAACATTTGTTTCAGTATTTTATTCTTCCTGTTGTAACTTCATTTTATTATTAAATAATGTAAGAAGTTTACTTTCCAAATGGCATGATATTTATCAAGCGCATGCTTATACTTATGTATAAGTACTCGTACATAAAGTTACCCATTTGTGAAAACCGAATGAAAAAAGTACAGTAATTCCTACAGGAAGCTGAATGAACCCTTGGATTAATGAAAACAATGGTTGTACTCACACGAACTCAAAAATTCTGTACTAATATTGTGAAATATTATGCGAAAGTACGGAAACTCATAATGATATCCTAGTTAGGATATCTTAATATACAACTTAATTTATATCTTGGAGTTGGCATTTTATTTTGGTCCACTACAAGTAAGCCCTTGACAACAATCTGACCAGCTGGTAAGTGACGATGAAGTCTTAGATGTTAACGGGCTAAACTGTTAGAGGTATGGCAGTTATAATTTTCATCTTTATTTAATTTTAATGGATGGATCTTTATTTAATTTAAATCCCCTCCATTTTATTTGCCCTTAGTCAGATCAAAATACGCTCTTAATAGCTTTATTTATAGAGCTACTCAAAGCTATAATAATAATTTATCGGATTTAGATTTATTTAATCTTACTCTTGCTTAGTTAAAAAACATCCTTATTCTAAACTCTAACTTCTAATTGTTTTACGTAAAGGTACTACATATGTTTTATCCACTAGATAGTGTTAATAAGGATCTTCCCTTATTAACATTATCCATCAACAATATACATATTTAAAAGTTTCATAATTAAGTTAGGTTTACTGCCAATTTTAATGTATTCGTATGATTTATAAGCGGCTACTTAATTGGTGAACCTGTGTTATATTTTTTGTACTAATTTTAAGTATTAAGTAAACTGTTTGTGCCTTAATAAATAAAATAAAATAATAAACCCATACCCTAATTAGTTTCTACGCGACATCATACCGGAACGTTGAATCGTTTAGTGGCACGTCTCTGTCGGTAGGGTGGCAAGTAGCCACAGCCTTGTATGTGTGACCTCCCACACGGGGGAGGTCACACATACAAGGTCGTCAACATTTTCCTGTACCTTGATGACTGGCATCGGTAGTCGTGAATAACATCTTACACGCGAAATTGGAAATTTTGAGCAGACGAAGTCGCGAGCAACCTCTAAATTCGATTTACCTGCACTTGTGTATGTTCTTATTTATTACTCTCGCGTGTCGCGTTTTGGTAGCTGTCAAACTAGTTGCCTAGTTTGTAAGTCATCCGGGGTTCTTAGCCGTGATCATGTTTATGAACTACTTTTGATTTCATGAGGAAATTCTAATGGATATATTCTCAACCTTTCGCAATACGGAGGCAAAACATTTATGTACATCTTCCGACTGAAACCCGCCGGTGTTCTAGTACGCTGGGTCGTGCTCCTACTTACTATAGCTACTTGGCTAGATCCGTCACCTAGCCATATAAGTATTTAATTAAGTACCTAAAGGTGATTTACATAATAAAACTTGAAAAGTATGTTTTGAGTTACTATATTTAATGTTACAAATTAATAAAAATCACTTATATTATGTAAGTGTAACATGTTTTGGTTTTTCATTGTTCCCAGTAATTAAGTAGATAAGTACATCTAGTTAAATAATATTTGTGATTTGGGCACAACGAAGTGGAAAATATAATTTACGTAATGACAACCGCAGACAATGAATAGTTTCATAAAATGTGAATATTTTTGCAACCTTCCAATGGTTTCGCAGAGATTGTACCTACCTACACAGTATTGTGTTCGATTTTTTCACATTGCTAATTTTAAGGTGAAAGCGTAACAGACTTTGATAGAATGGCTTTGGTGAACTGAGATTCTTAACAATATTATGGGTATATACGTTTGTAGAAATTAAACAAATTGGACAAATAAAATTGTCATTTTTTATAAGGGGCTTCTTATTTCTTCTGTTACTTTTTTGCTTTTAGGTGTGCCAAATCAGAACATTGAAACATCAAGAGTCACGTGTTAAAATGGGCCTTTAAAATTATGTAGAACGTGGACCTTCTCTGGCCTATAGGAGAAGGCACAAATAGGGCATCTTAAGAGATATACTACGACAAAATTTGTTATTGCTATTCGATGCATATGGAATTTTGACAGCCAATGCTAAAATATTTAGTATGACAACTAAATCTAAAATGTCTTGCGACATTAAAACGTTTTTGGTTGCGTTTTGGGTGGCCAAATGGACAAGGGTAAAAAAAATGGGGGCGCTAAAGCGATAATGCATGAATTTTAACTATCTTCAAAGAAATAATTGGCAAAGAATATGGAATAACTTTAT
Organism: Pararge aegeria; assembly: GCF_905163445.1. Classification (NCBI taxonomy): domain Eukaryota; kingdom Metazoa; phylum Arthropoda; class Insecta; order Lepidoptera; family Nymphalidae; genus Pararge; species Pararge aegeria. Next base: position 9,028,243 of record NC_053183.1, read on the forward strand.
GAAAACACAAGTGTCAATCTTACGCCATTTGTTGTAAAATAAATAAACAGATTTCTTGCATATTCATTAGTAACTACGGAACAGTAAATCATATCACAATGGCTTAGGGCATAGGGCCAAATTGGGGTTTTCCAACTTTTTTAATGACTCTAGATGGCCTGGTTATTTTTACCATTCATGTTATAATGACGAGCCTCAATGCCATGCTTTTTAATCAAATCTTTAAAAAATAAAAATAAAATATTATACACAAATGTTCGGTGAATGGTGTCGCAAGAAGTTTTTCGCATATTATCTAGATACCTAGTTGAGGGCAATTGTAAGTAATTAAACTTCATTTTTACTTACAGGTCTGCTTGATATTGAAATAAAGACAAAACCGACGATCGATATTAGCGTTTTCTTACGTACCGTTTCGAACAATTTTACCAAACTTAAACTTAACTTTCTGTACTCGCCCTTACAACCCGGACGTAAGTCCGGGTTGTAAGGGCTTACGTCCCGGACTTACGTCCCTTACAACCCGGACGTAAGTCCGGGTTGTAAGGGCGAGTACAGAAAAGAAGTTTTTTTTACGATAGAGTATGTGGAGCAGTAATAAGTACAACCTACTCTATCTTGTAGGGGAGGTGAGCACCGTCGCGTCGCCTGCGTACGCGCTGACGCAAGGCACCTCAACAGTAGTGCCCCAACGGCTTGTGAAATGGTCGTATCTAAGACTATATTAATTCCCGACCCGCCTTGGTGGGTTTTGTTAGGCAAAAACTACGCGGCGTAGCGCGAAAAGCAGCGATCGCAAGTTCGCTTCGTACTGCAGCTTAACCAAAACAGTGCAATGTGGCTCTAACGTTAAAGCGTCGCGCTGATTGTTTGAACATTGACAAGGAGACGTTACTAATGTATTTGTTTTTCAATTTCACTTAATGATAGTTTCAAATATGAAGTGGCCTAGTTACGTTGTTATTTGCCATGTGTGTGTGCTTAAGTGTTTTGCGATGTCGCTAAACGAACTGGAGGATTTTAGCAATTTCCTTAGACAAACTTCTCAATTGGATCAAAATGTAAAAAGTAAGTAGTTTCGGTTTTTTTTAATTTTTCCCACTGGACTGTTTTTTTTAAAATTGAGAATGAATTACCGTTAATGTGTCTGACAGAGTTAGTAAAATGTACATAATTTATTTTTTCAAAAAAAAAATACCAAGATATTATAACTTGTTTAAAGGTAACATACCGAATGACGAATTTGATGAAGATGAGCCCGTAATGGAGAATGCATGGGAAACAAGTGGAAAATTCGAAGGTGACCTGGTTTTAAATGAGCGGCAAAGAAGAATGATTCTAACTAACGTTGCAGAGGGTTTGGCAAGAAATGGGTTGACCGACAGCACAAAACGGTGGCCCAACAATGAGGTTGTATATTTTATACAGCCCGACCATTTTAGTAAGTTTAATTAGATTAAAAACGACATTTATAGGTTTTTAAAAATAAATTTGTATAGTGACGTTAAATAATACGTATAAAACACTTATAAAAGTTGTACATTAAGATGTCATAACTATTCTGACTTTATGACATAGCTTATTATTTGTAAGGGAACTGAATCATGCTAAAATCCTTTTTAGTACATTTCTTTTATGAAGGTTTAAAATATTCTTTGAAGCCGATGTGAATTTAAACTTTAAGATATGTTTATGACGTATTTTTTTCATAATAAAGCGATGCCACCTTATAAATAATATGTACAGATCTTTCAACTTACTCGTATGTTATGCCATTATAAAATATAGTTTCACTATGGTAATCGTTTAGCGTGCAAAAAACCTAGTTACAGCAACTATGTCGTACAGACTCTATTGTTGTATTGTTGCGACGAAATTCGTAAAAAGCAGCAATTTCTTTGTGGGTTGTGCACAAAGAAATTGCTTAATAAGTTTAATTTTTTTGCAGATAGTGCTCAAACAGAAGCAATCCAAACAGGCATAGCTGATTTGGCCCGCGTCTCTTGCGTCAAGTTTAGACCGTATGAAAAAGGCGATAAAGATGCCGTTGTTATACAGGTACCTAATATTACATTACAAAAGAGTATTTTAATTATAATGTTCAAATAATAAATAACAAGCCGTAAAAGTAATTTCCTTCCTATATTTAAGAGTCGTCTGAAGGACAACTACCTCTCTTTGAGTGATGGCATTTGAAGTTTTTGCTTTATTACTGTTTTTAAATTATGTATTAAAATCTACGTATAAATATTATGTATGTTATCTATATGTTTATATTTATATATTACGTATATTTATTTTAATTATGCATGTATTTGTATCTATACATTTTGGTATTTATGTATATATTACAACACTTAGCACTATCCCATTCTCTTGCTGTAAGTCCTGTCTACAAAGGTTGCCTTTAAGAGATACCTTGCAGCAATAAGGCCGCCTTTGCATGTCTAAATTGTTTACTGTAAACTCCTAAATGTTTCTTTTCCTGTATGTAATTCGTGCAATAAAGTGTTTCTTCTTCTTCTTAAAATATCAATTTATATAGTAAATAGTAATATAAACCAATTATTTAATTTTTATTTTTAATTACTTTGGAATGAAATAAAGGTAATTTTGTTTTTCATTAATTGAAATTGTGTATAGATACACAAAATTAAGAAAATAATCGGAAAAATTCGGATAACAAAAAAAGCTACACAATAAACAAATATTTATTAACCACAATAAATAAATAAACAATAACAATAACATTTTGTTCTTCTTCTACTAGGGTAGCAGGCGTGGATGTTTTTCACAAGTTGGTTACCAAGGAGGCTATCAAGTTTTGAATCTCTCTCGTCGCCATCCAGCAGGACGTGGCTGTTTTCGTCACGGAACTGTAGTACATGAACTGTTACATACACTCGGTTTCTACCATATGCAAAGCAGTCCTGATAGAGACGACTACATTGATGTATTGTGGGAAAATATTATTAAACGTGAGTAGACTATGAATATAACTACATCAACGGTGAAACAAAATAAAGCGTTTAAAATCAATCGATTTTGATATCTTAAAAACTATGTTTCATTTCAATGAAATTTTTCTTGACGATTGATATAAAAATATCAGATATGTATTTGCAAAAACGTTTATACATTTATAGCCAACACTTTACCGTAAGGAATTTGGTATCTGTGTCAGTAATCCACCACTATTTCTGTGTGATGTGAATACGAAATGTCTAGTCTACTATCGTAAACCTGCTTTAAAGCATATCAAATAGTTAAGCTATCCTTTGAGGAGTACGCAGCATAATTTGATTAATTTACACTACGTTCAAGCCTAACAATAAAGTATTTTTAGGTTAAAGCTAAGGTAGGTACTTAGGTATATTTATCACTGTGTCCACCCACGCTATTCCCTAAAAGGGAAAGTCGCTGAGGATTTATTTAGGGACAAGTGGACTGTTGGAACTTAACTTGTACTTATAGGTACATAAGAAGTTACCTATAAGATTTCTTCACGGCACCTAGGTATAGTATGCCACAAATATTAATAACAAAATAATTCTGTTTATTACAGCTGCACGACACAACTTTCGGAAGTACAATTCGTTAGCGGTTTCCGATTTTGGCGTGGGTTACGACTATGAAAGTGTCCTGCATTATAGTCGCAGAGCTTTCTCTTCAAATGGCCAAGATACTTTAATACCTAAAAAGGTAATTAAACAAAAAATACGCTATCTACAAGTAAGCATGTTAAAGTTATAAAAAAAGTAATTTATTAATTTTTTCAACATACTTGTTTTAGATTGGTGCGAAAATTGGACAAAGGATAGGTCTTTCTGGAAAAGACGTCCAAAAGCTTAACAAAATGTATTGCGATGCAGATACAGATCTTTTGATTGAAGACAGTAGTGATACTCCAGATGAATCAGCGAAACCAAAGGCTGCAAAAAATAAGCCATTTGAGGGTCATGGTTTAGGATACCAACAAGGTAAAATAGTGATAATAAGATTGCCAAGGCCCGAAACCACACAGATGCCAGATTTACCTCAATTTCCTGTGTTTGATTATTTTAGTAAAACGACGCAAGAACTGCCGCCGGCGCTTGTTCAAGGAGTTGGAATTGGAAAAAAAATGAACCATTACAATTATGTATCACCAGATTCTTCAAATGAGGAGGAGTATGTAAAATCCAATACAGAAGAACAATTCGATAATAAAGACGTTAGGGCACTTAAACCTTACGACGATACAAATGAAGAGGAAGACGTATCTTCAGACACACAGGACGAAAATTTAACAGAAGATTTAATTCGTATTTTATCGGACATAGAAAAAATACAAGAAAATCAAATTCGACTACCCGAAGAATATGATAACAGCGATCCAAGAATGCGATTACTAAAGGAATCAGAAGAGAAGAAATTTAATTCATTTTTGGTTTCACCCTTGATAAATGATAATATAAAAAATGTAAATAGCTACATAGTTAACGGCCCGCCATCGCTAGATCTTAATCATAAATTAGATAAAGAAAAACAGTACAACCAGAGGGAACCTGACGAACAAGACTCTTTTCAAAATCAGCCTTTAGAAATAAGACTTACAGATAAAAATTTACCTGATAGCAGGATCTGGTATAGAAAAGACACAAAACCAAAGCATGCTAATGTTGGTAGTTCCCATTTTTATCCTCAGATTGACCACGAGCAAGTTAACTATTCGTATTTTGATAAAGTTCCTAAATTCGAAAAATGGTTCAATAGTGATCAGCCTAAACACGAATCTTACAGAGATCGAAACCCGACTACACAAAAATACTATAGATGATATTTAATTTATTTAAGTAGGAAAATATGTTATGTAGGAAATTGATTCCAATTCTGATTTACGTTAGACCCTAAACTAAAGTCTGACTTAATTACATGCAGAAAACTGTCGTAACGTGGATTACTGATTTTTATGGGCAAAAAACCGGCAAAGACTAGTGAAATTAGTGCATCGATGGTTCCGTGTTCTAGAAGAAAAAGTGGTAAAGTAATTTAATGGATATATTAAAGTGTAAATTAAATTAAAAAAAAATTAAAACTTCAACATCATCATCTATGGCTATATTTTACACTATTCCATAAAATAATCTTATCTAAATAAGCAAGATTATTCTTTGGAATGACATTCTGAAATGTCAGTATAATGCGTCTAACGGCTGGAATTAATAATCAATTTAATCCAAAATCTTTAGTTTTCATATCAAATTTAGAACTGCTGTCCTTTTAGTAGAAAAAGGACAGCAATTCTAAATTTGATTCGACATGTGAGTTATCTTATTACAATTACAATAATATCGGCACTACTAAACTCAATCTATCAGACCAAAGATTTTGGATTGTATTAATTATATTGACTTCGGGCGTTATATCAATAAGTATATAAATTTAAAGGAGATATTTATAAACCAAATTGACGTTTCTAGCAATATGCGTTAACCGTTTAGTTTACATGAGGCTCATTGGGCATAATAGTATTTAAAAATAAAAGTTGTAAATATTTTGTTGTTTTTTTTATAGTTCTGTGGGATATGTTATGATATTGTGACCCTCTTCCTGAAGGTAACTTTTTTATCCTCAAAGACTTTTACTACTTTATTTATTATTCGATATGATATATGACCTATTGTTCGTCACAGGCCTCCCCTCCCATACAAGCGAGAGAGTTAGAGCTCAGATCTACCAGACAAATGCCAGTTGGCAAGCTTTTATATTTATTATTACATGTTAGTAAAACGAGTGTTCTTAAAGTTACTAAGTAAACTTCTGTCGGGTAATGCCGATTTTTTTTATGAAAACCCAACCCCTAAGATTGTTTGGCCATAGCTGAGTCCAATTCGGGACCTCGTGATCTAGTCGAACATCCCACAAGACCAAATAAGTAGTTGCTAGAGCAGCTTTAGTCGTTAGAGCCGCATATATATGATGAGCTATCTACATCAAAGTAATAATATAATATTGTAGATTTATTAAATGTTCCTTACTTCGGTGTTTTATTTCACGTAATTTGACGATTGAAAGTATAGCTATCAATATTCTTAAAACGTGGTAGCACTTATCCTATCAAGATCGAAGGAGTGAAAATTCTGTACGTTTATCTTGGTTTTATTATCTATTCTATGTTAGGAATGGAAAGTGTAGCTATCTGTGGACTGTCAGCTGTCAATTGTCAGTTGTCAACTCTGTTACATTATGTTTCATTTATGGTAAGGAGGGTAGAGGTAAGGAGAGTCATCTGTGTATATGAAAAAGTGTCGTCAAAATGTATTAAATTAGGATGGCGCCACATTTGCATCAGGGTAACTCTTAAAAGAAGCGCCAAATATAAATATTGTTAGAGTAGGCTTGAAAAATAAACAAGGAAGTATGGAGATACAAGGAAGTAAGGTTATATTTACCACAATATTTTGTACAACGTAAGTTGTTGAAATTCTCAATAATTAACTACTTTAGTCGATAATGACATTAAATTTTTAACTCGGCATACTTCAATTCATCTACGATTGCTACATTCATACCATACCCTGTGCATCCACCAGCGCCATTGTGGAGGATTTTTGAACTGTTATTTAGCGCAACAACTGACCTCTACCCTCCATAAATTATGGAGGGTTACAGATTTATTATAACCAAACGTGCGTTTAGAGTGATTTTAAACAGTAAATAGTACGGTATTTATATTTGGCGCTTCTTTTAAGAGTTACCCTGATGCAAATGTAGCGCCATCCTAATTTAATACATTTTGACGACACTTTTCATATACACAGATGACTCTCCTTACCTCTACCCTCCATAGTTTCATTGTTGATTTTTGAGTCATAAAAAAAACTAAAAACAAAAGTGACCAAAAGTCGAAGTGATAAATGAGTGTTAATTTAATGAAGGTTGTTACAAATTTATATTTATGTAGGGACCTAATCTTTTTCTGCCATGTTTTTAATATAAAGAAGTATTAAATGATGTTAAGATAGTGATTAACTTTAACAACCATGATTGCTAGCAGTCGGTGACACGGTTGATTTCAAGTATTGTGCGTAATTCACTACCTTATATTTAATGGGCAGTGCCGTATCGGCGCAACAACGCACGATGTCCTTGTTTGGGAGAAATGCCCACAATTCTCAGGAAGCCCGAGCAAGACTGGACAGAAAGCTCTATCTTGCCCGAGAATCACCAGAACCCGATTTCGATTTGTCAGATTGCTGTCTACGGCGTTTACCGTCGGGTATATTTTCCATTTGCAAGGTATTTAGAAAAGACAATTTGTATCTACATAATAATCGTCTGCAATCCTTGGAGGAAGGAGGGCAGCTGTCAGATCTTTTTCTTATCAAAGTCCTCAATTTAAGTTGCAATCAATTTTTTCGTTTGCCGAATGGCATAAGATATCTCGTAAACCTGACTGAGCTCTATTTACAAAATAATTTTCTTGAATCTATACCTGATGGAATAAAGCTTTTAGAGAGTCTACAAGTGTTGGACTTATCTAAAAACAAATTGAAACATTTGAATCCTGGATTAGGTAATCTTAAATGTATGAGATTGTTAAAGATATCAGATAACAAACACCTCTCAAAACTCTGCCCAGAGTTGTGCCTTGCAACTAATTTGCTATCTATTGAACTGGATGGTGATAATTTTACTTTCCCACCACCTTGCATAGCCACACAAGGGACTTCAGAAATAATGAGATATCTATGTTCGGAAATGAGTATTGAGTACATTGCTCCGTTACCTTCTGATACTTCACCATCTCAACTTCCCAACATATATTACAATCCTTTTGAAAAACAATTAGGAATTACATGGGAAGAACAAGAAGCTGCCATGATAGAACAAGAAAGTAAAATTCATAAAGCTAACCAGGAGCAAAGAGGAAAATTTCTGTCCAAAATTATACAAGAACAACAAGATTTGGATAGTGAGATAGCTAAAGTACAAGAGGTAAGAGAAGTAGAGAGGCAGAAACTAATGAAAACTATACAGATGGAAGAAAAGGAAATTGAATGCTTGGTTAAAAACTTTATCCAAATTGATAGTCTTCACCCAGAGGCAGTCCAGCAACAGCTGGCTTATGAGCAAACTGAACATGATAGGTTGTTGGAGATAACCAGACAAAATTATGATAATGTTAGAAGAGTTGATATTTTAAAAGCAATGGAAGAGCTTATAGAAAAAGATTCTTCCATACAAATGTATAAAAAATATTATAAGGATGATTTAAATAACATTAAAGAGAATATGCTAATACAGGAAAACGAAGGGGCAATGAAATTATCTGAGCTTTTAAATGCTAAAGATCAATCGCGTACCACTTTAGTCCAAACACTTCTAGAAGATCAAGATATACAGAAAGCAATTGTTTCATCGCTGCTAGAAAAAGTGGATGCCAAGAGTTGGAGTCTGAACCAAGAAATAGCACTTATCTCTGAAAATTTAGCAAGGCTCAGTGTAATTGAACAAGAGAAAAAGAATATGCATATTGTATTTAATTATAATGAGCTATTACAACAAAGGATTCATTTGGTAGAGTTGCTCGACAATCTTCTGGATCAGAGAAACATAAGAAGGAAGCAATTAATTAATACATTAAAGGAAGTAGAGACTGAAGGTATCAGATCAAAAGACTTTTGGTTAAAAAGCTATCAAAAACTTTTGGATTCAGCACCAAAATCTTTGTTTAGTATTAGAAAGTTGGATCCTGTTTTTGCAAATAATCTTTTACAAGAAGGTGTAATACATTGTTTGCCTTTTCTGGTTAAATATCTATTTTCCGGTGAGTCCTTATTAAATATTACTAATCAGAATTTAAGAGAGAGTGGAGTAACTCTTAGCTCAGACAGAGAGGGTATCTTAAGGGCATTACAGTTGTATGTGCAATCAAAAACTCAAAACTCTAATATGTTAGAGTCCCACAGTAGCACACAACCTAGTGCACCTTCTATATATGACATAGAACAAAATTGTTCAGGAGTTCTAAATGTCAATGATAAAGAAAGCTCAATAGTGGAGGGTGAATGTGTAGTTTGTATGGATGGTAAGTCTGAAATAGTTTTTGTGCCATGTGGCCATATGTGTTGTTGCCAGCCATGTTCTCTAAACGAGCTAAAAAACTGCCCAATGTGTAGAATGGTCATAGAAAGAACAATCAAAGCAATAATTGCATAGGAAGTATTATAAAGTACAACACGCTCAGCATTCAACATGTATACACTATATACAAATAAATTATTGCAGATATATCTTGTAACAATATATATATCATTTCTGCATTTATTTTTTATGTTTTGAGTTCAAATTAGTCAAACTTATTTTGTCTATAATTTTTTAAAGTATTTTGGTTTTTGTTTAAAGGTAAAGCCACTTTCATGATCAGAATAAACACACTTTTTAGGGGCAAAATCCATAAATAGTTTTATTTATTTTGAGATTGAGATAATAAATATTTGAATAATATAAGGTTTTTAATAACATTAAAAACTATTTTAAATATATTAAAAGTCTAATTAATAACAATTTTGCAATATATAATAACTGTAGTTAAATGTTATATTTACACCTATGGTGTGTGACTGGTTAAATTACTTTATTTCTAATAATATGTAATTATTTATACTTGTATGAAGAATTGAATCACCTGATTGTAATTATTGTAATCAGACAAAATAAATTCTGCAATAATTAATTGTGTTGAATTTTAGAGTAACAATTTACATAAAAAAGTCCATTGCCAATGTCAATTTTCTGAACAATATTTAAATAATATCATAATATTATGAATATGGAGGCAGAAATGAAGGATAGGGCCTTGCCCACATGACTCTGCTTCTAACCTGGTCCAAATCAATACAAAAATTGTGTAGTTTATCATATTCCAATGTGTTCAGTTATAATGCACAAAAACAGGTTTTTAATGAGACAAAATAGAAGCTTTTTACCAATTAACAAAAAATATAATGAGTCCAAGAACTTTTCACAATTGTTATGAATTATAATAAAGCTAGTGCCTTCTAAGTGTCTAGTTTATATTCTGTTGTTATGTTTTCAATATTTTAACAGTTTTGTATTTAAACTGTGATACAGCTGTGAAAAAAGTAATTGACATTAAATTCTAATTAAAGCTAGCTAGTTTTATGTTATTTCAAAGTTTTACTGTATTTTTATTTATGTTGTTATTATTATTCTGAATTTTAGTGTTACAATTAAGTGTTATTTATTAGCTCATAAGTAATAAGGTTTTTTAGTATTTATAGTATGCCATAATCAATATAAAAAGCAATGTTGGGGTCAGATCAATATTAAACATAGAATTAATACTTACAGCACTTTTAGAATTAAAACAGGTTCTTGCCCTCTCTTCAATTAAGAGGTTTGAATACTTAAGTAAAACGCCTGGCCTACCTAATGCATCCACTATTGTAATTGTTGCCAAAATATCGGCTACGCATAAAACCTGATTAACCAATACAAAATACTACTCAAGAGGAACATAAGTACAAATTCTACAGCTTATATCGCGGAAACCTGACGCTTTAAACGATTTTTGACATTCATTGATAAATAAAGAAAATGCTATAATATTCAAACCTCTTATCCTGTATTTTGTATAGTGTACATAATGTAGGCATAGTCATATATGAGAGACTTTAGTTTGCCATAGTGGATTCGTTTTGTTTACAAATAATAATATTATTTATGTGTTATTCTAAGTTGTTTTCGAGAATCGAATACTTTAATATAACGTCGTATATCACTTTACATCTAGCTCCTCAAGTGGAACGCAGGTAAATATAAATCCAAAGATAGGAAAGAACATATGACTTTTAATACGTCTAATTTACTTTGACGTTATAATTTTACGTTAAAATCGACTACGGCTACGGCTAGCATGCAAATTTAATTCTAAGTGTACTGAGATTTAATTAATAATTAATTTATATTTTAATAAGACTGGTTAGTTACGGTTTTTGTATAGCACCAATGTGTTATTTATTTATAAATATTTATTGAGTTATATTATTCTTTGAGATAAGTGATTATATTGTTATGATATGAGAGGCCAAGAATAGTGAAATAGTGTCATACAATGATCAATAAAACATTGCTATCGTCATGTTGTTTCGTGATTTAAAAAACTTATGTGACGATCTGAATGCATCACAAAATAGCAGAAAACAATTTAATATTTTTAATTCAAAGATTATCGGTAAAAGTGTAAAGAAATTGTATTAATCCAGTTGGGTTACCTTTACTTATAGCTTCTAGCTTACGTTTGTACCCGTGGTCGTTACATGAACTGTAACGATCACACACTGCACTGCACTGGTTATTAAATAATTTCCTACTAAATATATAGAAAAACATTATTTCCAGAGGTAGCCCAGCCGGGTTTACTGGCTTATTTCGCCTTTAATTCCAAATGTCTAACGATGCAATTACAAAACATTCTAAATTAATTGGTTTAATATTCTAGATAACCGGATTTAAACTGAGATTAAAGATTTTAAACTAAGATTTTCGTGGTTAATCAACATTTCTTAAGCATCAACGGGTACATTAAGTCCCGTCGTGACCACGATCCATGCAACTGGGTCGAAATATCGACAAATTCAAAATATTATCGTGGTATGTACCCCCGATCTATGCTTAAGAAATGTTAAACTGAGATGTTGTTATAGTTTCATGCGGTCACTATGCATTTGTACAGTTGACAAATTTAGTAACTGGTTGTCTCCATACGCAGATAATTTGACAGGAACAGTAGTAAATATGATATGACGATGTCAGGTGGCAGGTACAATATCGTGCTCTGACAGGTACGCATCGCGGTCTCGGTCCAAGGTTCTACTTAGACCAAGCTGAGACCAAGCTCGTGGCCAGAAAATTATTGACGACCAACCCCAGCATTAAATATTTTTGCATCAATTTACCAAGAGTGTAATTTTCATACAAATCGTATCATTTGATATCGCTTGTTTTTCACCTTTCACAATATTTATGGATATATGCTGCTGCTGCCAGCTGGTCAACAACTGAGAAGTTACGAGACGCTTATGTATTGGTTTATAATAAAAGTTTCGCTGTCTATTCATTGCAACGCATTGATATGCCTCCCTGGTGCAGCGTTGAGCTCTATGGTTTTTAAGCTGGAGGTCCCGGATTCGGTTCCTGGCAGTGGTAATATGGGAAATAATAATATTTGCATATTCTCTGGTCTCGTTCGGTGGTAGGCTTCGGCCGTGGCTAGTTAGGCATTCTTGTACGATGTAGCGTAGAAACCGATTCGGGGTTTAGATTTAATTTAACTGCCATACTCCTTAACAGGTTAGCCCGCTACAATCTAAGACTGGCTACCTACTATTGTTGTGTATAAAAAAATATGCATTGCGGGTTGCTTGTTACAGCACGTGCTGCATCTTTGAAGTAGCCGACGCTGCCTTTCGGCACGAGTCTGCGATCGTTTTGTGTCAGCCTCTGAACTATTTGAGCAGAGGAAGTAAGTAGGTATATTAAATTATATTCCTGCAATAATAAAGAAATGCTTCTGATAATACTTCAGTATTAAATTCACGTAACCATACTTATACATATTATAACTACCAATTATATTATTGCGGTTGCTTTATCCCTTAGATATAATTGCGTATACTGTATTTAAACTTATTTATACACTTTTATTCCTATTTACCACCTGTTTTACAAATACACACGATTTTAGCACTTATATCTTGTATCATTTTTTACCCTATCGTAGCATTTTGTATCGCAAATACCTTGTTCTAAGTCGGTTATTAAAAGGGTGTATGACTTTGCAGGGTGGAATTTGCTACTTATTTAACGATCCTTTGTACAGAAAAGCTAACTCCTTAAAGTCGCTGTAGGTATGCTGCTTACCTATGCCAGAACGTTACCTAGAGCTCAGTATCCTGTGATATTAGAGTACAAAATTTTGTGCACTCCTTTACCCTGAGTACAAAATGTGAAAGACCTGGGCGTAACTTTTGACAAAAATTAACCAAATTACCACAGTTGTAGCTGACTCATCGAAGATTAGCTGCGCAATATTCAATAGTTCCATAATTCTTTAGTAGTAAAGTTACTATATTATGCTCTAATCCGGAGCACACTAGAAGTATTGGAGTGGAGTCTGGCACCCATACGGAAAAAAATAAGGACTCATTCTAGAAAAAGTGCAGAAAGCCTTCCTTCTTGTTCAAGCGCTGATATGGGTGATTGTGATGATATGATTCTTTTAGGTTGCATAGGATTCAACTCCGGAGGTCAGACGTAAGTATTTGCGACGAACTAAAAATTATGTGCCAAATCTCTCAAATCAAGCGATGCTCCAGATCTTCATAAAAAAATGAAAGTGCTCCAAAAGCTAATAACCTTCGTCGACGAAGAACAAATTGTTCGTGTCCCTTCTTGTAGCACTGTTGCACGAAGCATGACACTTTTACTGCGTTCATTGTCACGAACGCACTCTTCGACAGCAATGCTTAATGGGATATATTCCATGACGGATGAACAGCATTGTTTCCTTAATGGTTGAGGTACTCTGAGATTGATTTTTATTTTAATTTTCGCAGAGTATCACTATATTAGACTATATTAATAGCATGTCTTGTATACAGTATAATGTTGCCTTGTATAATGTACCCTGCCGTACTAACCAAATGGATAAAATAAATAAATCAATACTACCCGACGGCCCGTCTTGTAGAGTAATCTCTTTTCTCTCATAGGCAGACCGTCCAGCTATGGTACGATAATTCATCATCGTCATCTCTATATAGGATAGAGAAACTGAAAAAGGCTGGCGGGCTTTTAACATGTTTTTAAAAATAACCAGGAATGGCGGGCTCACGTGCTCTCCGAAGCAAAGGGTTGGTTGACGGCCGAGTGGCGCAGTGGGCAACGACCCTGCTTTCTGAGTCCAAGGCCGTGGGTTCGATTCCCACAACTGGAGAGTGTTTGTGTGATGAACATGAATGTTTTTCAGTGTCTGGGTGTTTATCTGTATATTACAAGTATTTATGTGTATTATATTCATAAAAAAATATTCATCAGCTATCTCAGTACCCATAACACAAGCTACGCTTACTTTGGGACTAGATGGCGATGTGTGTATTGTAGTATATTTATTTATTTATTTATTTACTGAAAATGTATTATCTAAAATATAAACGAAAGATAACCCAATATCTACGATAAGGTATTATTAATAGTTGAAAGACTATCTTAATAATAACCTTAGTATGCAACATGTTCCATTGGTCTGTACTCGAACGCATGACATACCTACTACAAACAAAGGTTGATTATGAAATCAATTCTCTACAATAAAAGAGTGTTACAATTCTCAAGATAGACCTCTGTTGGAGAATCTTTTTTACTGATAAAACGATTGGCAAGTCACGCTTCGCTATAAATAGCCCACTGCGCAGTTAGACAATCAGACTCTGACGTGTGTGACACGATCTGAGCCATTAAATTGTTATTTTGTTTGTTTGTTATCATATAAAAGCAGGTATTTTGAACACAAAAATCAGAAATCATTAATCGGTAGTAAGTATTATGATAATAATTACGGAACAAAAAATTGGAAAGAAAATACTTATTCTAACTATTTTCTTATACTTTCACTATACATAGGGGTCACACTACTTATTGGGTGAGCTGGTGCTCGAGTTCGGAGCGTAAACCTCGTGTCCCTGTAACCACTAGCAACCACCCTGTGTCCATTAGCAACCACACCTTCGGATCGGAACACAGCTATGCTTCACAGAATCACAGACAGCTTTGATCAATAGCCTACATCAGTCCACTTTATTACTCTCTCTTACTACTCTTACCCTCAAGCGCAACAATTAGATTCAACATGTTCGTGCTGATGCCAAGTGCTATTTCCTAAAAAGGAAAAACTACCTAAGTATTTTTTTAATATCGCGGAAACTTATATACTGGATGCAACTCAAGGTATCTCTATGCTAAATTTTGCCAATATACGTTTAGCTATGTATGGTATATTGTGCATATTATAAAACACGCATAGTTAAAAAGTATCCTACCTCTGTCTCCAGGATTCAAGCAAGTACCTACCTATACGTCACTCATCATGTGCTACATACAACCATTGAGATCAGTGCAGTGGTTACCTAAATCACACATACATACACACAGAATTTTACATTAGTATGCATAGTATGAATACAAATGTATTTATTATCATGTAGACCACCTTCACAGAGTACACAATATTTATTTGTTATACTTAGTTAGTAATAACAAATTTGCCTTTAGGATAATTACAAATGTATACAGTATACATATGTATATATAGGTACCTTTGTACTACAAGTGACATCTATTGGCCATGTGTAAAAGATTTTCACTCTATTAGAATCTGTAGAAGGTAGCGTTTGACTACAAGTTCAGGAACCACCGGTTGGTTAACAAGCCCGGTAGTTGGCACCAGGGGTCGCGATTTAGGTGTTATTCGGTATTGAGATTTTATCCAAACCGATATTCCGAGATACATACTAATATTATAAAAGTAAAAGGGTCTGTCTGTTTATTTGTTTGTTTTTCATAGCTCAACCCCCAGGATTTTTAAACATAAAAAAACATCAACCGATTCGCAGGCTAGTTTTGCGAACATATAATCAATTCAAACGTAAATTTAGTCGTAGGTACAAATTTTGTTTCTTATAAGAACTAACAGATAATTGTTAGTTATTAATTTAAAAAGAAATAAGCGTTTAATAAGCGGACAGCATAAGTACCATGGTTTTTCTAAAGTATTATTATTTGACTGTAAGATGGTGTTTATAAACTAAATTTGTCGTGGGCTATGTAGACCAGGGCGTCCGGAACTTTCCCAGCTTATATCACCATCACCGCATCGCAATAATGAAAACATAATAATAAATATATATACCTACTACGACAATACACACATCGCCATCTAGCCTCAAAGTAAGCGTAGTTTGTGTTATGGGTACTAGGACGACTGATGAATATTATGAATGAATAATATACATAAAAACCTTCAATGTATAGATAAACATCAGACACTGGAAAACATTCATGTTCAACACACAAACATTTTCCATTTGAGGGATTCGAGCCCACAGCCTTGGGCTCAGAAAGCAGGTACGCTGCGCACTGCGCCATTCGATCGTCTAAAATAATAATATCAAAAGAATAATAACAACAAAATAAAAATATATGTACCTATTAACAATACATGAGTGGTAGGCCTACATGAACACAGAATTTTCGAATTTGAACACGAATGTTTTAGCGTAGGTACTAATATAACAAGCATATACAGACTATATTAATCGGAATCCACCTGTGTAGCTAACTAGTAGGCGGTAGATAATTAAATGACTCTTGTTCCTCTCTTCATGAATATTCAACAGCTGCTATCCCCGCTTAGTTACGTGCCCATCTAGGCTAGGACATGTTCGTACCCACACAGTCCAACGCACTATGAAAACAAGTTACGGGTTAATCTAGCATGTAGCACACTGCAGTAGCTTACCTTGCTCCTAAAACATTTTATTTATTTATTTAAAATTCGTGTAACAGTTAATGATAATAGTTGATTTTAGACGACCTAGTAGGAGGTTCCAGGTTCGATCCCCGGCAGGTCCGTTCGGTTTTTCTCTCTCTAAAATTGCCTAGAGGAGAACGCTACTAAGCGATAAGGCCGCCTATTGTGTGTGTGAATTTTAAGTATCTTCTTATTCTGTCAATATCTTTTTCTTTTAGTAGTGTACAAATAAAATGTTTAAAATTAAAAATAAAAGACGTGATTGTCAAGTGATTTAGCGTCCCGGTACGATGGCGCGTGGATTAGGAGTATGGGTTTAATATAACTGTCTTACGCCCTGCCCGCAGTGGCGTGCATAGAGGGTATGGCACAGGGTATGTAGATGCAGATAATATAAAATGAAGAAAATCTCCAGTAAGAGTTATAAATACTTAAGGGTAGGCTTTTTATAACCCTTACAATGCCTATTCTTAAGTTTTTTATAACTCGTACTGAAGATTTTCTTCATTTTATATTATCTGCATCTGCATACCCTGTGCATACCCTCTATGCACGCCACTGCCTGTCCGCTACCATCTTAGACTGCATCATAACTTACCAGGTAGGATTGCAGTCAAGGGCTTGTAGGGGATTTATTTCTTATACGAATTCATTCCCCTACACCAGCTCTTTTTTTACTAAAGTACTTGTAGTGGAAGAAAAACCAAAACAATTCTGCCCGCAACTTAGTTTGCGATGTTTTAGTTTTTTTTTGAAAATAACAATAAAAATGTTTACTAATAAAACATAATATAATATATTAATATTTACTACATGTTTTATACGTGCTGAAAGTTTTATGAAATAGCAAAACGTCGCATGGCATGCAAGGATTACGTCCTAAAAAGTGCCGCACAATTTCTATCAACCTGAAACGTAGGTGTTAAACCTCATGTGTCTATGCTACCGCATCCACGCCCTTCAGACCGGAACACAGCAAAGCTGATTGGCAGCGGATATAAGCACGGCATTAGTACCTCTTCGGACGAGCTCTTACCAACAAAATAAAGCTACTCCGACCAACAAAATGCATAAATACCGTTATAGTAAGTTACATCGTTTCGATAGTCGAAACCGAGCTGTGATTAGGAGCTTACAAGACTTTTTTTTATTGTTATAATTGGCCCACCTGATTTTAATTGGAAATCCATCGCCTTGCCACCAGGTATTAGGTAGGTAGATACGGGTTTATGAAAATGGACTCAATCTTCGGTCCATAATCATATATGCATCGCGGGGAACCGTTTCCCACGTTTCTACCCGCGTTTGCTAATTTTTGTAGCTCGTCCGTGGGTATCAATTTCCCCTCTCTTATTTTTTCCTATATCTCCGAACAAATAAAATTCTGTAAAGGGCAAGGTGTTTTTGTAAGGACTAGGAATTCTATGGGATAGAAGCAGGCGTAACTTTGCGGAATTCCATGATATACTATGAAAATTAAGCTTAATTTGCTATACTTACTCCGCAAAAGCAGGGGAATCCGTACAGTGTAATTCCCTCCAAACAAATCTTCGACAATGTAGGTAGGTACTCTCTACACACGGTTTGTTCTGACACCGGAGCATCCCCAACCAATCTTTCCTCTTTATAATATGACTAACGATTAAAACAAAATATTTGTAAACATAAAAGTATATTATTAACTACCTACCTAAATAATGTTATATTATATTTTGCCATTAATTAAACTACACCATAAAGATTTCTAGCTGTCAATATCGAGATAGAAAGAGCCTTGTGCCGTAGAAAGACTGTATAGTCCCATGAACTGCTTCTCATTGTCGCCACATGAACCAGTTTCATACGAGATGTAGGAATCACATTTTACGGACATGTATTCACTGCGATTAACTATGGACTCTGCAAAGTAAACGTAGGCACATTTGTGTTCACAGCTCACTGCAACAAAAATAGTATGCTTCGTTAGTGGGTATAAATCATAAACTTACGTACCTACTTTGACAACAAATATTATCCACGAAAGCGGAGAGGAGAGATTTTTTGAAAACTATCATCAATCATATATCTTTATAACCATATCTAATCTTTGGTTGGATCAAACAGACAGCATTCATGCGGAAATAAAAAGTCTAAGTGTTAACAACCAAAAGTTTATCGTTATTTCAAAATGTCCTCTTTGATTAGGTTCAAAAGATATAATAAAACTGGAAAGCATGCCTTGGGCCCGGTTTCCATTAAAGCGGAGAAGAGAGGAGATTTTTATTGTAAGTAACCCAACGAATATCTTTATTTCCATATCTCCTCTTTAGTTAAATTCAGTGGGCACCATTTAGCTCATATCTTTGCCGGACTACCGCCGCAGCAGCAGGAAATATTTTATTTCTGTATCTCTAAGCTTAGCGTAGATAGAGCAGTGTGTGGTATTCAAGCGGCGGCGTGCCGACATGTCTGTCTACGTAAAACGGTTCTCGATTATCTCAACTCGGAAGCAGCATCGCTCTAGTCAGCTCACATCTTCGGCTCTTTATTATTTGAAAACATTAAGCACGCTTTCATGCTACGCCGCACCTCCCCTCCACTCTCATCAGTGGAGAAGGATCTTCACTTTGGTGCTAAATCGCCTTTATCTTTCTATGCACAGTCAGACTTAAGCGAAGCCGAAGCGAAAGCGAAGCCGTCAGCGTAGGTGGCAGGTTATTTCCAGTTTATATATCTTTTGAACTTTTCTTAATTCTGTTACACAAAAACCGAGTTGGATTTTTTTAACTGTATAAATAACTTTTTTTACCTACCTAAGATAGGTCCCGAAATGTCCCGAAAAAAGTATTAGTCGTAAGGAAGTCTAAAATTTTTGACTCTGTTCCTCAAAGATTAACTAAATATGCACTACCTATTCCGAGCACAGAATTGGTTAGATATGAATACAAACATGTGTCTTGATTGTCGCAGCAGTGAGGCTGCCAGTTGCCCCCGTTGGGATAGAAGTCCGCATCGCCTATATTGGTGAAGTACCCCAGAATACCGCTGTCGGTGTGAATGATGTCCACGAAAGAGGCAGCTTCGCTTGTAATACCCGGTAGATAGTTTGGTATTTCGAAGAAGGGACCTGCTGGGTCTAAACCTGAGAATGAAAAGTTTTTTAAATGTAGACGGACTGACAGACAGGCAGACAGACAGACAGACAGGCAGACAGACAGACAGACAAACAGACAGACAGATAGACATACAGACAGACAGACAGGCAGACAGGCAGACAGTGAGTCAGTAAGTCAGGGAGTGAGTGATTCAGTCAGTCAGTCAGTCAGTCAGTCAGGTAGTGAGTCAGTGAGTCAATCAGTCAGTCAGTCAGTCAGTCAGTGAGTCAGTCAGGCAGTCATTCAGTCAGTCCGTCAGGTAGTGAGTCAGTCAGCCTGTCAATCAGTCAGTCTTTCAAATAGTCAGTCGGACAGTCAGTCAGTCAGTCAGAAAGACATACACTAAAAACGGATGTTATGCCCAGATATTTTGACAGACAGAGATAAGATAAAATTGTATACCTGTAACTCGCGCAACGGGAAACTTATTATCTTTGAGTTTTGCGCCTGTTAATCCCATGACATGCGCTCCCAAACTGTGACCAATCAAATGAACGCTTCTACCTTCAAGCTGATACTTGAAAGCCAGTGATAAAACCATGTCTTTAACCTGTAAAAATACTTGTTGAAAATACCTGCAAAACTTTTAGTTATATACATCTCGTCTGAATTTTGCACTTGCAGTTCTGGATAGTTACATAGTAGCTGTAGAACACAGGGCTGGAAATTTAGAGGCAGTTTCGTTCCACTGTTATAAATTGTGTCTAAAAGTTTTCCATCGATCGAGCGTAATATACTGTTCTTCGAATCTCGAGAATTGGTCATTCTGATAATAAATATTTTGTAAGAAACTATAGCTTATTAGTTCTTTTTCTCTAGGAAACTTTGATAGGAACTTTTTCATAAAAGGTTCATCGTATTCTGTTAGGGAAGAGTCCAGGTTCCAAGCAGAGGCAATTTTTAAAATAAATGATTTTTTTGGCTAATGTTTGCTAAATACTTACTGTATAGTCTTGAAAATGTTATATCTAAATTAGTACTTCATCGCGATACAAGACTTAATTTAGAGGTTTGAAACATAACCGAAAGGAGTGTCATGTCTACCAGTACTTAATCGTTTTAATATGCTACTTCACGGTACTTACTCTCCTTACCTGCTAAACTAACCTTTTCAGCCACAAGCATTGTCAAAGACGCTGAAGACAGGTAGTTTTCATGAGCGGCATCTCTTTGCCAGTCTACTATTACCACATTAACGTCTTTCATTTTTAGATAAGCGTTCTTTATCAACTGAGTAGCATTGCTATTTCCATTGCTCATCCAGCCATGCGTCACCATGACCAATGGCCTATCTCGTCTGTACAGACTGTTTTTCTTTCCTCTTTTCAAGGAATTTAATGAGAATCGTGTGAACAGTTCTTCGTGTTCATTTACGTTATCCCTGTAAATAAGGAAGGAACCATTAGAGCACGCCCACGTGTTACTTTTGGTACAATGGTAGTGCAATAATTTTTCCTTTTTAAATTCTAGTTTATGTGATTCATATTATTGTGTGATAAATTAATATTGTTAATTAGATTTTGTAACAGAAAGATCACTTCACTTGTAAGATATTAATTATATTCTGACTATGAAAAATACAATATTTCTTCTATGAATTTATCTCAGTCCTTGAATTCGAATAAAGAATATTTCTAAATAATAAATTAAAAAAATAATACATAAAACATTTATTTACGAGGAAATTATTACGAGTGATAGTTGTTGTTTTAGAAATTAAGTTATCAAATCACTGAGTTGATAATCGTGTGTGTGTGTTTGTGGCATCGTATTTCCCGGGCGTTTGAACCGATTTTATTTATTCGGAACGTCGGAGTAGTTCTGAGATATGTTTGATGAAAATCGGTCCAAGATGGTTGCCTAGTATAGGTATCACATGTACGATATATTGAAAGTCAGGGGATTTTTAAATTTTTAATTTATTTATTTTAAGATAATAATATCGCCCTCAATAATATCGTGAATCAATATATAATTCAGCATTACCTTGTGTAGAGCCAAAAGCGAGAGCTACCGGAGAAATGTCGGCGTGCCAAATATGAATCTAATAATGAATCGAGTGAAGTATTTAAGTCGATGTAGTGAAGATTGTCTTTATCATCATAAAACTTGATTCTGTCTGCCACTCCTCCAAATAGATAACTAATAAGGCAGTTCGATTTGCATACACCTGGAACCAATGTTTTGGATAAAATCAGAAAATAATTTGCTACGTTCTGTGTGGCAATACAACAGTTGTTGTAGCAGTTAAGCTAAATGATTATGTTCTTATATACATACTAGCTGTTGCCCGCGACTTCGTCTGCGTTTGATTTTGTTTTTAAAGTATTCAGTATCGCTAAGCCTTAAATGAGTATAGTAGTATATATATAACATGCGACTGTCAATTTATTATAGACAAATAATTTGCAATAAAATAAAATTGCGACTATAATTAAAGACCTAAGCTATCCTATCTCTTAATTTGGACCAGACTGCTCACGGTATGTCAATTTAATTTAAAATCGGTTAAGTAGTTTAGGAGTCCATCGCGGACAAACATCGTGACAGGAGTTTTAAATATATTAAGATTATCTGTACGGTGAATGTTTAATTTAATTTATTTCGAACAACACATTATAATTCCTCGACAATTCGCTCGGCTATCGGACTGTCAGAAATCTCCTGAAAATCTCCCTTAGTTTTTTTTTGGAGCGGAGTTTTTTAACGCGGCTTGCGTACCTACTGAATAAACTGGTAGAAATTGTCACGGAAATGCGTTATTATCGCGTACTATATTAGTCTAGCGCCACAATTCTTATTTACATTGTGTTAGTTAAATATGACTTGCTGTGTAAACTACAGAACTTTGATTATGGCGGGGATCCCCTGCCACATCCGGTGTTAAGGTTCCCGAAGGGTGCCAACGGGTCTCTATTGTCAAGCTTGTCTCACCAGCCGGCTTTATTTCATGCCCCATAAATAGATAGAGTATTGAAATGTGTATTTTTCTGTGCTACTACGACCATCTAATGTGATAAAGCCTCCCGTTAAGAGAGGTGTGTTAGAGTGCCGCTATAACGATAAATAAAAAAAGCAACATTTCATACAAAAAATATGTTATTTTGGTGTTTTTCACTGAATTTTAATAATGTTTAAACTATGTAGTAATTCACATAGCACTTTGATACTGAACCCTTTGTGTGTATGTTCAACCCACAATTTCCTGAGGATATTCTATTATCTTGTTGTAGAGGACATACCTGCTTATTGTTGCTCATGTGTGGGCTAATTTAAGAAACAGATGTGATTTCAATATCCCTGGAATGCCGATGATATAAAATGGAAAAAATCTCCAGTACAAGTTATGTAAAACTTAAGGGTAACATTGAACGAATTTTAAAAAGCCTTTTTATGACTTGACTTGAGATATTGAGCATTTTTTATCATCTTAGCCTACTGCATACCCCGTATGCACGCCACCTCGCTGGATAAGTAAACACTGATCAACTCTACTCTACTTTATTTCATAGAGTAGGGCGGAACTGATAATGGCCGCTGATTGCCAATTACGTCCCATGTCGCACGGCGAGTTTAACTAACTGCAACATCAGTAATTTGCTCGAATGTGTCCTAGTGGGACGGGCGGACATTGAATTGGCCTCGTGTGAACTGAAACATTCTAGGAAATGCATGCCCAGTTTCTCACAAAAAGGATTTTAAATTCAAACTGTAAATGAATATCCGACGATGTTCATCAAGTTGTTGAAGTTTTCTTTTTGGGATTTCGTGCCAAACGACGAAAAGAAAATTGGTGCGACTATGTTCATCTCTCATTAATTTATATATCTGTAACTAATGTTATCGACCTGAAATTTGGACAATAATGAGACTGTAACATTTAAAGACCATATATGATCCAGTAAGTAAGTAAGTAACATAATTACGTGTTCGTCAAATATATCTTACATTATGCAAAATTTTGTCCTCTTTTCGCCATGTTTGTATTATAAAGAGACTGACAATTCGTTGAAAATTATTATAGTTACCATTTCAGTGACTTCCATATTATTATAATTGTGTTATTTTTATTCTAATTTTATTAGATTTATTTATCTTCAGTAATTAGATAAAGAGGATTTAGGTATATATAAAATGCTTTAACTTACACAATAGTCCCTTTCCTAAAGATTTGATGAGCCATTAAATGAGAAGTTTCGATCAATGTAAATTTTATAACTTGAGACTTGTCGTGAAAAGTTCAACCAAAATTAAATTAGTTAAAAGACGAATTGGGTTTCTAATCTGAAATTCGGAGAGGCGGTCGCCCCTAACGGTTTATAGTAGCTTATAATTAGGAGTGGGACGAAACAAACGCAAAGAGTAATTAAACATTTTTTTATTGTTTTTCTTTTAAAAGATGGCTTTGGAAAATCGACTCCTTATAATCCAACCTAATTACAACTCCTACATTTAAAACAAAATGGCAGTGTTTATCTCAAAATTTGCCTTCTTAATATGAGATTAACACCCAGTTTTTTACAGTAACAAAACGTCCATATGACGTCGTAGAAATAACTACCTAATAGTATCCCCTTAAAAGCCGTATTTGATATATCATGTACGACATATTTCAACTTACAAACGCTCACGCTGGCTATAGAAATAAGGACCAAGTTGAGCTACAATATAATGATAATTAGGTCCTTTTTTGAATTAAAAATTAATAAATAATAAAAACGGACCAAGCCAGATGGCCAATCTGATCGGAAAACCGTCTCCTAAAAATAAAGCAACATTTCGCAGGGTCCTGAGGCGTAGGTGCTAAGACTCATGTGCTTGTTATAACACCAGCAACCATATTATTCAGACCAGCACACAACAATGCTGCTTGGCGGCCGAAATAGCAGTAGTCGGTAGTACTTCCCCATACGAGCTCTATACCAAAAATCTCTACTACAACTGTACTATTTTAAGTAACTCAGCACCTTATCATATGTATACTTACTTAACTTAATAAATAAAATAAATAAATATACTTCGACAATACACACATCGCCATCTAGCCCCAAAGTAAGCGTAGCTTGTGTTAAGGGTACTAACTAAGATAGCTGTTGAATATTTGTAGGAATATAATACACGTAAATACTTATAATATACAAATAAACACCCAGACAATTTTTTTTTTGTACGACAATACACACACCGCCACCTAGCCCCAAAGTAAGCGTAGCTTGTGTTACGGGTACTACGATGACTGATGAATATTTTTATGAATAATTTACATAAAATACTTATAATATACAGATAAACACCCAGACACTGAAAAACAATCATGTTAATCACACAAACATTTTCCAGTTGTGGGAATCGAACCCACGGCCTAGGACTCAGAAAGCAGGGTCGCTGCCCACTGCGCCAGCCGGCCGTGGAGTTAGGTACAGTAATGTGGAAAGGCTCACAATCAAGCTTTTATGACAGTAACTGTTTTCGATACGTACGTATATTTATCTATACTGGACACATAGTTGCAATATTGGATATTTCGGCCGTCAGCTGCAGCGATTACGAACTATGTGAGTACAGCCTATAATTGCGGCATGTCGCACCGGTGAAAAATGCTTTGTGCTTATAACAACAAAATACCTCGAAAATGTTGCTTATTTAAAACACAAGGTAAAGTTAGAAACCGAAACTACTAAATAATTTTTCCTTTTCCTTTTGATCGTTGTTTTTTTTGTATCTTAATTTATTTTGATTAATATTTTTTAATGTATTTAGATTTCTTGAAAATATCTAGTGAAAAGTGGTATTTTTTAAATTTTGGAGGTGGGCGTGATCACTGTTACGCAGTTTCATACTTTTACAGTGATCATCGTTTTCATTACACAAATAAATAAATAAAAATTAAAATAAATAAATTTATAATACAACAAAATCACTTCTTATAAAATTTGCATATTTCGGCTTTTAAATTTAAGATCCTTATCAATATAAACTATCACCATTAATAGTTTATAACAGTCCACTGCTGGACCAGTGTGTGCGAGTGGCCTCTCCCAACGGGAGGTTTGCCTATAATAACTCCATTGGGCTGGTGATGGGTTGGTGATAGCAGTAGATGGTAGCACAGACGTCGCTACCGCCCGTTCTCCGTTATATTCACCTTGTCGCCTCGTACGGCACCCGCGGAAAGAGTATTATTGACCACTGTATTTTGATCTGCCATCACCACACGACAAACAATAAAAACCATAGATTTTCTCAATTTCTTGATACCGACTGCAAAGATGAAACAGACGACATCACTTATTGGCCGTATAGGTCCTATTGGCGCTATAAAGCCATCCATAGAGCAATCTAAAACAATCATCCAAAGGGGGCTACTGAAAATATAAATGTTTTATAGAAAATTCCTATACATTTACATTAGCAGTTTCCAAGCTATTGTCGGATACGTAGATAGGTGATGATTTAGACCGATGTGTGTGTGTGTGTGTGTGTATGTGTATGTGTGTGTGTGTGTTTGTGTATGTGTTTTGTAAATTATGAATTGCACAATAAACAATCTTCTGGTTTCCACTGCTAATGGCCAATTCGTCTTATTTTGCATTGTCACTGTAAGCCAAGTAACGCCTATCATTTACGCCATTTCTATCTAAAGGAAAAAATAATAAATACAAATAAAAAGGGTGCTACCAATTTATAAATACAAATACTCTCTACACTTCACTCAAAATACCGGCAAATTTAATTTCCTTTCTAAATTATTTATTGGATCGAAATATTCAATTGAGCAAATCCCACTCAACACTGTTTCACGGTCATTTGAAGAGAAAGGACCACTCGGCCAGTATGAAAAGCGAGTAACGCTTATTGAATTTTAGCTCAAACAAATTCAAATATGCCGTCCTTTTGCAGATAGAGTGAATTATTACCGTATTTAGTAATAAGTAAAATGTAGTGAAACGTGTGCATGAAACATTGTAATTGGGCTTTTGGCTAAACGAGTATCACAGTTTTTGAAAATACTACCCCCAAACAGGTGAAATAGGGCATTGAAGCTTGTATGAAACTTCTACAAAACATATTAGGGATTTTGTCTTTCTTAAAAAAAATTGTGTTTTTAAAAAAATCCACACATAAATGTTTATAGAAAAATGAAATTTAAATTTTGTAGAAAAATATTTCATTTTTCAAGTTATATACTTATTTATTTGCTTTAAGCTTCCTATATCTTGCTTTCTGGAAACAGCTATAGGTACCGCGCGAAAATGACTTAATCTCATGGGGTATCAGTAATTGTACGCAGAAAAATAAGACAAAGAAGCTTCAGCTAGTCTTAAATAAATGAGAAAACTATTATTTTTTATAATACGCCGCAGTTATAAGACTTTCTTTATGCCGAAATATAATATGACTGAGAATCAGGGTCCGGATAAGCGTTGCACGGACAAACCAATAATATCACATCATTTTTTCTTTCTTTTTTTCTTTCAGTTTCTGAATTGTTGGAGACCACGGTCGCCATCGGTATACCTACTTAAGTTTCTACTTTATATCTCAAGCAACCTAGTGAGAAACGACAGGGTATAACTTTACAAGGACGCAGGAATAGTAATTCTCCAGGGAGATTTTCCAATTGTGTGTGCGTAAAAAGTGCAGTCTTTTTTCCCTCAAAACTATGAACTTTCCTGTTCAGAACGAAGGAACCGACACGACCGGATAGAGATCAGGCGCAGGACCTGTATTTCCATGATGATACTGGAAAATTCTCATTCTCCATCTCAAATGTGTTTGAAGTCCACCAATCCGTACTGGGCCAGCGTGGTGGACTACCGCCTAAACCCTTCTCTTTGTGGGGAGGGGACTCGTGCCCAATAGTGCGCCGAAAATGGGTTGATATGATGACTGAAAAATTAGAATGTTAAACAAGATTTAAATTCCCTAGTTTAGTTAAAACCACAAGACATAATCGTTCTTATTCCAAAGGCAAAATAGGCATACAATTTTTTTTTCATATGTGTAAGAAAAACGTTCATTAACATTTTCAAAAAGGTTGTAATATTATTAAACCTACTCCGAAGCTTGGTGTGTTAACGAGCGTTGATTACATTTTAAAATATAATTACGACAGACCATACATACGAGTATAACTCTGAAAAAAAGGTCTTTAATCTTTACAAATGGCAGGGACCTAAAAGTAATAAAAAAAGAAATGTTTCATTGTGGCAACATGATCATGATTTAGTAATTCTTACTAATATTGTAAACGAAAGTGTGTTTTTAGTTGAGAATTCCTTCACGCCTTAAAAAAAAAAAAAGTAAGCAACCAATTAACTTGATTTTTTGCATAAAGATAGTTTAAAGGGCGGAAAGTAACATAGGCTACTTCTACTCCTGGAAAAACATCAAATTCCCAAGCATGGTTTACAAAAATTCGTATTTATACACCAAATATCGCCCTTCTTTCACACCCTAACAAAGTAAACAACGATTTTATTGTTTGCCTAAAGAAAAGACGTAGAATAACATAGGCTACTCAATAGTCTTGGAAACATGAAATTCCCAAGTGATCTTGGAGAGTAAACCGCTGTTTTAAATGCACGAAAAATCGCTCTCCTTCACTACTTCTCCGGAGAGAAAAATACACTTAAAAATTGTTTAACCCAAGCATACTAGATGGCGCTCAATCAAAAACTCAATCAAGGCTCAGCATCAAAACGGCTGGTCAGACCTGGATGAAAATTATTGGCACAGAGTTAAAATTTGGAAAATAGGGTAATCTTTATCACGGGATTTATAAAAATACATAAAATATATAATAATAAAAATACATATGATAACAATGCGGACGAAGAACGTAGGTTGAAGAAGAGCTGTGCTAAAGACATCCGTAAATTTCCCTCCTACATAAAGGACAAATAATAAGACAAAATCAGTACCTTCTCGATTACCTTATTTATTTTACACCGGGTTATATGTTTAATTAAAGAGTTTTCCATATTTTATTTCTACTTACGTTTCTAAGAAAAACATCTTTGCACACGGACATAAAAAAAACTTTACACGTTATCATAAAAAAATACTTAAGAATACTTACAGAAAAGAAAGCACCAAAACACAAGTTCAAAATTACTAAATGAGGCCATCATTTGCTTTACTTTTTATCAAAGTATAGAAAAAAACTAACTTATATTTTATCAGGTGCTTCATTAGGTAGTTATTATAGAATACTACTATAATAACAACTTAGTCGTGAATAATTTAAATAAGCTTCAAAAGTTATGTCACTCTCTGCACAACAATAGCACAAAATGTATATAAAATGTTTTGATGTGAGCTTCAGTATAGTATGGGGAAAACACGTGTTTCATTCTCCTGATGAGGAAAACAATAATTAAATCATGGTTCACAAGTCATGGTGACTTTATATTTATAATTAGCTAATCCCGCTCACGCTTGGCTATGGGAATCGCGTTGTTAAAAGTATATTAAATATATTTACACAAAAATTATAGGTTGTGTAAAATTTCAAATCTGTTTATTTACAACTTTTTGAGTTTTTTTTGAAACAAACGTATGAAAGAGAATTTTGAATGAATGTATAATTGAATCTGAATATTGAATTGAATCTGATATGATAGCGTATTTTATATATTACTAGCGTACCCAGCCCGCTTCGCCGGGCTATCATTTATTTCTCTCCATATTCATTTTCTTCTATTATCTTCTCGAGCGGGTGAAGATCATTATCTACACCCATGTACACCCAACAATAGAATATCATCATAGTAAATAAAAGCTGTATTTAACAGTATGACAGTTCAAAAATAGGAGTGCTCCGATCGTCACCAAACTTTACAGGATTACTCGCCAGGTCAATCCGGAGATTCCCTGAAAGTTTGATTGAAATCGGTCCAGCCGTTTCGGAGTCTATACGGAACATACCCACACACTTTCTCTTTTTCCCTAGATGGCGGTACTCACCAATTAGATCTTATTTTTAGTATTTTATTTATTATTAAAGTAATAAATAAATAAATTTCGGTATTTCACAAATCCCGCGAGAACCGTCAGTTTTTCGAGGGTTGGTTTTTGGGCAATAATGAGTACCTACTGGAAATTGCCAGATTGGCTTGGGTACAACGCGGCATTTTTCCTACTTTTAGCATTTTTATTCCCGACGTAACTAATCGATAGGTCCAATTTAAATAAATTAAAGAGGAATTTACAGGTACATAATCAGTCCTAATCATAATATGAATGTCATCGTCTTTCGATTGTACCCGTATTCTGATTGAAAAATTTAAACGCATCGATATATTTCAGCAAATTTACAGTTAAACCTAATGAATTATATAGTAAAGCCTTCCTCATGAATAACTCTGTCCATTCGTAAGAACCGAATGAAAATCCGTTCGGTAATTTTGAATTCTTCAAAACAAACACCGAGGGGGACTTTATGTATATCTATCTATACTTATAATAAAACTGTAACTGGAAGATTTCTGTACATTTATATTTTAAAAATTTTGACCGGGGGATGCTTTATAATCGATACTGAGTCCAAAACCGATTTTTATTTAATTTTTGTCTGTCTCTCTGTCTGTCCGGGCATCACGTGAAAACTATTGAACGGATTTCAATGAAATTTGGTATAGTGGTAGCTTATATCCCGGGTCAACAGATAGGATACTTTTTATCCCGATAAGCAATAAGTTTCCTCCGGGATTTGGGATGAAAGTTTGTATCAATTTTACTTCATATCTCCGTTAAATTTCACTGATTTTAATAATTCTTTTTTTATTTGACAGTGTGTACTACCAAGCATGTATTGTTTTTATGAAGATCTGATGAATATTGTTGGAGATCCAGGACATAATTCTTCACAGATTACAGCAAGTCGCAAGGCATATGGGACAACGATCGAATGCATGCGTTTGTGAGAATAGATGTATGGATGGATGGATGTATGTATGGATGGATGTTTGTTACACATTAACGCCTCAACGAATAAACTATTTGGCTAAAATTTGGCAGAGATACATACAATATAGTCATAGCTTCGTCAGTGACATAGCTCATATGCTTCTATTTATCCCGGAAAAGCAAACAGCTTCTACAGGATGGCATCGCTATTTTTTCCCCATTTGTCTTTCAAAATCCTCCAAATAGAGTTTTAGATTGGCGTGGTTTATAATATGTATGGATGGAGGGATTAAGATAAGGATCCAATTGCTGGTATTTGCTATAAAACTTGGTATAATGTTATTGTTAATGTTTATTTCGGATAGTGAAGTACTGGTTTGGTTTAACAACTAGTCTCCAATTGACAATATTAGGTACTTACTTGGTTACGGATTAAGTTAACACTGTAATTCCTTTCTGCGCATCAGCTGTTGTCTGTAGAGCCTCTAAACACCCATGATTCAATTATACCTACCCTGTTATTGAATTATTACTGGGCAGCAATCACGAAATGTTCACAGATGGAGAAGATTGTCTACTAGCGCAAATGTAATAATCTCTTCTATTGAAATTCTTCGCTTGTAATTGAATCCATGTATCGAGGTACTCTGCAGATTTTTTTTGTCTTTGTACGGTCTCTTTTATTTAATCTTTTTAGGGTTCCATAGTGTTACAGTAATTCTATAAAGTGGGTAAATAATTAAACTTTGGATAACTATAATTTGCAACATATTTTATTAGATTGATTAGCATGTTAACAAATGTGCTGTTAGTTCTTATTTAATTAATGAATAGTTTCTAAACCATAATAAAATTATATTTGATTCATAGCCAATGTTCGTGACATTGTGCCGGTGGGTATTTTGTTATAAATACGAGGGCATTCATACACTTCAGTCCTGTATGGACTCGAACGATGCAAAGATACCTCCAGGTACACTTTTATTATTTCACCCTAAAGGTTAAGTGTGCTGCGTTTTTTTTCGCCTATCGTACGTAAGTACGTTTTCAGAACTACCTTTTACGAGTTGAAGAGTGCGCGGTCTCCATATCTTCACAAGTTTTCGGAAATTATGACCATTTCCAAAGATATTTCCAATTTTTAACAATGCACGGTTGGACCTCGGTTCTCGAGCAGAACAACCGCTCTGAGGGAGATCTTCCTATTGTTACGGCCGAGGTCTATTGAAACATACAAAGGATCACATAGCTCCCGTATAACTAATAATAACAACTTATAAAAAGTACTTAGAGTCGTTACATAATGGTGTAAAAACTTCTGTAAACAAATTATACTATGCAAAAATGAGTCTTCTATTGGTTTGACGTTCCGTTGATGTCTTCGAGCCTAGGGCTCAATCTTTGGCAATGCTTCAAGCTCGCCCAAAATCCTGGTGACGTGGTAAAACCGATTATCAGCAAAAGAATGATAGAAGAAAAGAAAGAAAATCAACAACTGCCGGAGTTGATGAAGCCGCAAGACGCCAAAAGATTTCAGAACCGACGCTCTGAAAATGTAGGTAACCTTGGGGCGAACAATGCGGCTGACATGTGGCCATTCAACATTCGTGTTTTCAGTGCTGAAATGTTGCTTTGATTGCGTTGCAATTTTGTTGCAGTTTAGTCTAAAATATCATTTGTTTCAACAATGAAAGAAAACATCGTGAGAAACCTCTATGCCTGAGAGTTCTACATAATGTTCTCAAAGGTGTGTGGAGTCCACCAGTCCTCACTGGCCCAGCGTGGTGGACTACGGCCTTAACTCTTTCTCATCGCGGAAGGAGATCGGTGCCCTGTATTTGCCCAGTAATTAGTTGATATGATGATGATGATGCGTACATTGTTTAAAAAAAAAGTCTTATAAATAGACTTTAAATATTACTGCTCGATCGACTATCGATATGCTTCAATCAAAGCTACATAATCTTGAGGCTCACGGTCGCTATGAAATTTGGGATTAAGGGATTTGCAAGTAATTGATATCAATTAAAGCGGCGTCAAGGTCCTTTACAATGTCGCCTTCCTACGGGAGGGCTTGAATATCTCAGTCTTTTATCAAGATTGTCACTTGGACAAATTGTGTTCCAGAAAAGTTAGCAGTTCTAATAGTAGACTTAATGGATTTCGTGAAAGTTATTTCTTGGTCAAAATATTTCTTATCTTAACTAAAACTTTAAGCTATCCACCTATTTTAAATCAATGTTATAAAGATATTATAAACATTATCCCAAAACAAGAAAAACAAGTAAAATAAAATCTATGTAAAATGGTTCACCATTTTTTTAATTTTGATTAAATTAGAGAATTAATCTTAGCTTGTAGAGCATCATTGTTACACGGCGGAAACTAATCTTTAGGAAAAGTAAGTACATATACAGCTATAGGTCGATGCTGTGTCTTATATTATTTCATAATAAAACTCTTGATAAACGACTTACACACCGGGAGGTATCTTTGCATCGTTCGAGTCCATGTAGGACTGAAGTGTATCGATAATGCAGTCGTATTTATATCAATTATCCAACATGTGTCAAATGTCATGAACATTGGTTATTAATAAAATATAAACTTATTAATAATTATTAGGATACTTGTAAAATACTAATCAATTTAATAAAATATCTGGCAAATATGAGTTTAGTTATCAAAAGTTAGGTTATTTACCCACTTTATAAAATTACTGTAACACTCTTAAGTCACTCGTAAGTATATCTTTATAATTTGTAATACGTTCATAAGCAGCAACATTTAAGATCCAACTGTTCGAGGAAAGTAAGTAGGTGGTAGTTTCAGCAACTTTTTTTCTTTAAATTTAATGTTACGTATGTAAAGCAACATTTCTAATATGGCATACTTTCTCTATAGAAAATAAGACTCACCATGCCGCACCGATAGAATGGTCGGCTTTATAGATTACTTCAGTGATAATAACTGGAACTGATTTAAAGTGCTCTTCGAGGCTCGGGGTTGGACTGGCTGCATTTTTGGCCTATTTTAATCCAATTAGTACAGGAATTTTTCAAATGGGTTTAAAAAATTCGAACGCAAGAGAATCTCCTCGAACCGTTACCTAAGAACAAAGGTTCACTGTTTGATTCTTCTTTATAAAAAGCGTGCCTATGCCATAGACAGACTGAATAAATATTGGTATCTTTATGTTATACGACGACGACCGCCTAGGCGCAGTAATGAGCGCTGTGGGAGTGTTCTGAGTTGTGCCCGAATAAACATTACAGCTCGTATTGAAGTCTGTTAAAAAAAGAATACCTAACAATTATTGGCCCATCCCGGGAATCGACCCAGGAACTCGTGATCCATAGTTCAGCTTGCTAGCCACTAGACCAATAAGGCAGTACATCATCATCATCATCACATCAACCGATAGACGTCCACTGCTGGCCATAGGTCTTTTGTAGGGAGTTCCAAGTTCCACGGTTCTGAGCCGCTTGGATCCAGCGGCTACCTGCGACGCGTTTAATGTCGTCTGTCCACCTCGTTGGGGGCCGACCAACGCTGTGCTTACCAGTTCGGGGCTGCCATTCCAGCACCTTGGGACCTCAACGACCATCCTTTCTCCGAAATATGTGCCCGGCCCATTGCCACTTCAGCTTCGCGACTCGTTGAGCTATGTCGGTAACTCTGGTTCTTCTACGAATCTCCACATTTCTGATTTGATCGCGTAGAGATACTCCGAGCATAGCTCTCTCCATCGCCCGCTGAGTGACTCTGAGCTTTCTTATGAGGCCCATAGTTAACGACCATGTTTCAGAGCCATAGGTCATCACTGGCAACACGCACTGTTCGAAGACTTTTAACTAACGTATAATTACTATAACTAATACAACGAAATTATACAATTATTGACGAAACAAGCTTATGACCTACTAGTGAGAACTATTGCCTATAAAAAGAGCAACACTTCGCAGGCAAGCAAGGAATATCTCCTACAACGTGCCGCCCTGTATGTGTGTGTGCTTCTGTTGCGCCAAGCCTTTCTTTTCCTTCCACCTTCACCTGAGACTCATGTGGCTGTTATTATCCAGCAACCAAGCTCTCTGACCGGAACACAGAAATGCTGCTTTGCGGCAGCAATAAGCATGGCATTGTGTTGTGGCAAGTTTTCCCGGACGAGCTTTGCTATCTCTACTACTACTGTTTATAAAAATATAAATAAACCGCAAGAACGAAACTAGTACGAGTACCTTGTGATCCTTAGTTGAACATGCTAACCAATAGAGAAATAAGACAGCGAGGCATAGTAGCTGTTTCACACTTATTTATCAAGATTGATTACCCAGTGGGTGGGAATTCGGCTTTACTTTTGGGGGGCCGAGTTCGAATCCCAGCACGCACCTCTTACTTTTCTAAGTTATATGCGTTTTAAGCTATTAAATATCACTTTCTTTAACGGTAAAGGAAAACATCGCGAGGAAACCTGCATGCCTGTGAGTTCTCCATAATGTTCTTAAAGGTTTGTGAAGTCCACCAATCCGAACTGGACCAGCGTGGTGACTACGGCCTTAACCCATTCTCATTGTGGAAGGAGAATCGTGCCTTGTAGAGGGAGAGTAACGGGTTGATATGATGATGATGATTACTCCCCACTTACATAATACAACTGGAGAGTCGCAACAAAATAATTTGAACTACTTACCTTTCATCCGTCTCAAAATCTACAATGCAAAAGGTCTAAGGTAAATATTCCTGTGGAATAACAAGCTTGCGTTTCCAAGAGAAACGTATTAATTTTTCTCAGCGTCGCTCCGCCCGCAGCACTGCAAATATTGGGACTACGGAGTCTGAATTACACACTTATTAAATGTAAATTGGTAGCCTCGTTCGTTTGCTGTACAATTCCATTTCGACGGTGAATAACATTATTCAACCTTATTATATTACTTATACTAGGTGTAGCCTGCGATGTCGTCCTTTCTTTAGGTTTTTTAAAAATCCCACGTGATAAAATGATTTCTAAGGGATACGTTTAGCTGTGCAATAGTGCATTGGTAACTAAAACTTTTTTAATTCCCCCGTGCGATCGTTGCCCAGGTGCTGTTTGAAATAAAAAGTTTCATGTGTCCATATGTGATAATTTTTATTATTATCTGTACAGTGTACCCGACAATAGGCAATAAACAAACAGACACCGTTTAATATAACTGCCATAGGGTATGCCAGTTATAATATAATATGTTAGCCCGCTACCATTTTAGACTGTATCATCGAATATGACGATTGATTGAGTGTTTAAACTATTTTGCTTTGTCTATAGAAGTAGTAGACCTCGAGTTTTGGTTTTACCGCTGTACCTTAAGCTCCCAGTAAAGAGTTGATGACGAATTCGATAAATGCCATGAAAAGTTACCAAACCGACAAACTTATCCGAGACCTTGTATACGTTGTGTACCTATATCTTGTTAGAATAAATCCTACTTTCATTGTCTCTCCGTGACTTTTCGTTTACCTTGAATTTTCGTACATACATTTATCCAGACATTTTACGTGAGGTTTGTAATCGGAATTTTCTTCAAACTTAAATTCGCCTGTATTTTTCAATCTTCCTACTAACATAGCTACGGAATTATAATGCTTATTTTTAAGAGGTAAAGGTATGTTAAATAAAATGTCATTTTATAATTATGATGTTTTAAATGTTTTAAGCGATGGTACTAAGGCCCCTATTTTGGCATGGGACAAATATATTTTCCCGGAATGAAAAGTAGCGTGAATAGGATTTCTCTTTCTCTTTATTTTATCGAAATACCTCCTGCGGATAAAATGTGAAAAGGTGACAAACAGACAACCGTATACGGGTTTGAATTTATAATACTTATAATAGGTTATTTTATTTATAGGGCATCAGGTATTATATGTTTTTCAGTACTGAAAATGCTATGGCATCATCCGCATTTTTATGACAAATTTCATATCCAGCAAATAAAATTAGCTGCGAGTGGCTTGTATCACATCTACCTAAGTGCCATTAGTAGGTATAACGTGGTGAAATATATTTCCTTAATTTCTAGTAGAGTGCAAGAAGAGTCTGAAGAGTAACTATAAATAAAAAATAATATCTAAAGTATTAAACATACTCTCACGATGTTTGTGTCCTCTTTTGTTCGTAATAAATATGGAATTACAGCGAAAGACTAAAATTTTTGTTTTTTTTTTTAAATTATCTAATTTATCCAATCCAAATAGTTTCGTATATACCTATTGCCATGCCTCCCCTAAGTAATAGAAAAAATTATACTAGAGCTTACGAGGTATGAATTGGCAAGGCTTAAGGGTGCCAAGAATATTTAAACTATGAAATACTTTGCATGAATAAAAAAATAAATTTAAATCGTGGCGTAGTTAAATTACGTAAGCGTTTCTTTTATTAAAACCTTAAGTGGTTCCTGTTTATGTATATATCTTTATAATGTGATTGCCTACGCCCGTCGCCCGCTCAGTTTTATGCATACAGCCTGAGACACGCTTTCGGGATCAAGGAGCTATAATAGCTTCGTGTTAAAGTAATGAACTTATTTACATATAGTTCAAATACAAAGGAAATTGTATTGGAACTGTAACTGTGCTACATTTAGGAGAAGTCTCTCAATACGAGTAAGTTAAAAAAGTATTGTCCTCGAAAAATTCTGTAGGCTTACGTACGACCATATAAAATATACAAGAGATAACGTATACATCGCCCTCACTACTTACTTTTAAGTGACAAGGTTTTTTATGATTGAAGACATATGTATGACTCTAAATAAACCTATATTAATGTATAATTTCAGTACTATCACTAATCGCCGGGACCGAGGACTTCCTTCGCACCCTATTTGGACTTGACTCATAATGAGGCATTGAAGCATTATGATGTGAAAAATGTACAGCGCTCTGTGGCTGCAAATTTACTGTTAAATAAATGAGAAAATCATATTTTTTAAAATTCATACTGCATTATGCCAACTGTTTATTAAAGTAGGAGAGACTATTTCTGGATTTACTCGATCGTTGTGGTGGTCTGATCGACTGCCCTAAATGTGGTAAGAGTATTTCACAAGGTGCAAGGTTTCCCCCCATACGTTATTTGACGAGCTCGAGTAAATCCCGAAATCCCCGCTCGGGCTCTCCCACCATTATTGTTATAGGTTTTATATGACCAAGTGACAGACGTCAGAATGACAATCTTTCAGGGGCCGGAGTTTGTAGAAGTTCTAACTTAGTCAAGTT
Source organism: Pararge aegeria (assembly GCF_905163445.1). NCBI lineage: Eukaryota > Metazoa > Arthropoda > Insecta > Lepidoptera > Nymphalidae > Pararge > Pararge aegeria. The sequence goes on from NC_053183.1 coordinate 9,066,148, forward strand.
AACCTAGCCGTCTCGTTATTTTTATTATAAGCGCTTTGAGTTATCGACTTTGAACAACCTGCTTAGTCCGTAGCACACGTAACATGTTTTCTTGAAGTAGGTAACTTTTACTAAAACGTGAAATATACAGGGCAATATCACATCTCTGGTATTTCTCAACGGAGCTCAGTACCTACGCCGAGAGTGGTATATTGGAGTTTGTTGGAGCATTTCCAACTACTTGTTTGCTTAAAACTACGTAAATCGACTGTAATTTTAAACTCTTTCCTTGACAATGCAACATTACTACGCTTTTAATGCAAAGCATTTATCGTAGAGAGTTTTTCATTTATTTCTTAGTTTCGTTAATGGTTTGTGGAGTGGTAAGTAAGTATTTAAAATATTTCCTTAAATATTCAATTATGTTTTTTTTAATATCTGTCTAAAAAAAGGCTTTTTGAAACTGTACTTACTGTATGATATGTGCGGTTTCATGGAACCGAAATGGGGTAAAATGATTCTTCTCTTTTAACTATTCTGCCCATCTGCTCTTTTACAAATTTATTGGAGCAAAAAATCAATTTTTGTTCTCTATTTTCCCTCTATTAAGGTTAAATTAATAAAGAACTATAGCTATTTCTTACCTACATTGATGTACATTAGTAACAACAAAAATTAAATAAATAAATTAATACAGTGTTAATGCACCTACACTACACTAATGTCTACAGATAAGACACGGAGAGTAACATTCTCATGCCATTATTTATAATAATATAACATAACATAATACAATAGATAGATAGTCGTGTCACACGACTACAATAATTATAGGTCTATCATGTACATCATGTCACGTAACACATCAATCACAAATCTAGGTATCTCAAAGTATATCAAATATATAAGAGCGCAACGATAGGAGGAAGGATGCAGAGGTCCGATGAAGTCGTCTAGGCATAGCAATCGTAAGCGCGGAGAGAGAAAAGACCCTTATTAGCCTCAGTGGTAAGCACTTGCTTTCTAGAGGATGTCGGCATTGAGCACTAGATCAAAGGCTTCGAACTTACAGTATCTCTACAAATACTGTGTAAGAATAAAGTGCCATTGTTTTTTTTTATAAAACTGAGGTTTTATTTCAAATTTCCACTTCTTCATCATCATTATCATCCACAGTTTATTAATGTACCTACCTTTTGTAACAATCTTCCAGTCTTAATGTAACACACAAAAGAGAGAGAGAGATATATATATATATATATATATATACATTTATTTATATTTTATTTACATTTATACATTTTCTATAAACTAGCACACAGTAATAACTTTACAGTTTACTCAATATTGGATAGAAGTAGGCGTTACTTTGCCACTATGTATTATGAAAATTAAGCTTAATTCGCTATACTCTAAGTTGTGACTTAACAATTATTCACTGTAAAGTCAACATCTCCTGAGGATGCTCTGGTTTCGGAGCGAAATGTGCGTAGAGGGTACATTGCCGAGGTGTTGCGTGCAGTTGCGTGTTGGTGTGCAGTATACGGATTGAAGAAATTATAAATAAATAAATAAATAAATAAATAAATATAAATTACACCATACAGATTCTCCTGCTGTTCGCAGAGTATAGCAAATTAAGCTTAATTTTCATAACTTTACTCAATCTAAATAATTAATATCACTGTACTAAATAGCTACCGGTAACGTATTAAATTACTAACAAGCAAGCTGCTACTTGGACAAACAGTTTTTTCACGTAATGAACAAGCTCTGGTTAAATAAAGAGAGCTAAGAAAATCTTCAAAAGTATAAAATTGTTGTAATACTAAAAATATTTCATTTTCCTATTAACCTGGTTCCATTTCCAACTAAATGTTTACCCATTAGCGTTATAAGGGCTTCGTTTGCTTAATTATGAGTTATGACACAAGATCAAGGCTTGCTCTACCTTCTAATTACCGGAGTACCACTTTCTAATTAAAATCGAACGCGATCGTTACGATAAGGTTTGTAAACAGCGTGATTTAATTATCTTCGACGTTAAATCATGTAATTTAAAATTAAATATCAAATTAAATGTTTGTATATATGTACCCGTACCTATTTTATGAAAATAAAAAAGGTTTAATATTTATTAACTAACAATCATGTAAATCGCATCTATTTGTTGCAATACACACTAATAAGCTTATCTATCTTGTCATGACACAATCTGTGTGCTTATTTTCTAATTCCTTCTTTATTTAGTTATTTAATTATTCAATAACAACTCCATTACAATGTTAAACAGATTATTTTCCTAATTCCTTCTTTATATAATATATGTTTATTCAATTAAAATTCCTTTACAATTTTATATATTTGTTTATTCAATTAAAGCTCGTAACAAGCTTCTGTACATATACATAGTATAAAACAAAGTTGCTCCCGCCCCTGGTACGGTTTGATCTTTTAAACTAAGCAACGGATTTTAATGCAAGTTTCCAACAATTATATCAGAAAAAGATTTCAATGTAGTAGGTACATGCATATTATAGAAGAGAAATTCCACGAAATTCAAAGATGTGTAATGTGATGTCGTAAAAAACTTATTTATGTGCGCTTAAATTGCAAAGGCTGGCGAATATATACGATTATAATAACGAATAATTACGAAATTTACTACGGCATTAAATCAATGTACTACGGCATTAAATATCCTAAACAATCAATAAAAATCTATAAGGGTATATGTTTATCTCCGAAGGATAACCTACAGTCCCCATTTTTATCTTTTACATTTTACAATAAGAATATGAGTTATTTACCAAGCTATACACAAAACAGTATATATCCTATCCAATTAAATACATTAGACACGTAATGTATTTCATGTGGATCGAAATGGTCTTTTACAGCATATCATAAAAAATTGTATATTAAAGGATATCAGAGATTTAAAAAGCGTGGACAGAGCGGCTGGCGGGTCGTAAGTAAACTAAAAATAGTGTACAAATATATCCTTTAGTATATTTATATATTATTTTTAATACGGGTTTAATTATATACCGGTCGCTAGTTATAAATATCTTCTCATTCTTACAGAAGACTAAAGTTTTCAAACAGTGTGTGTTACCAGTGATGTCTACGACTCTGAAACGTGTTGGCTTACGAAGGGCCCAGATTGTTGATTTTAGAACTCAACAAAATACCTATATCCATCAGTGGAGTCAGTCGGTTCATAAAAATGATGACGTCAGTCGGTCGGAATACATAAAAATTAAGAAAAAGATTCTCTTGAAATTACAAATTTCTACTAGCAGCTTATTATTTCTTAGCAGTTTGGGCTACAACGTTGTACGTCAGTCAGTCAGAGTAAAGCCTGCAAATAGTTCTAGGTTTCCAAGTACTTAATCAAACTGCCAATTAAAAATAAAAACCGGACATTTATTTTGATTTTACATCGCACAATCGCAAAGTCAATTCAATATTTAATATTAATGAAAACAGAATAATAATTTATATTTCATTAGCATTCCTTAAAATTCCGTAAGCTTGCCATTGTTTTAATTGTGTCTATTAACAAGGAAAATAAAAGCCCGGCAGTTTTAACGCTAACATTTTATTAAATAAAATGTTTGCTGCCAAAATTAACACTTAAAATGTATTAAAAAAATTATTTGCGACAGCCGAGAGGGCCTTTACTAAATTGATTAAACGACCCGTTTGGTGGACAATTAGAACCCTTCTACTCTGAGCGTTAGATCCTGTATTCTATTATTACAAAAAGTGTTTATTTTTCTATAAAGAAAATAAATTGAAAATTTCTAAAACTAACAATCATTTAATCTTACAACAAAGAAGTTTCAGACCCTATATCCTAATTTAATAAATCGTTTAAGTATTCGCAAACTTTTTATCACAATTTTCCACTGTTCTGCGATCAAACAAAGTTAACATTTTGGATAACGAATTCGTTTAAGCCGGTATAATGCCTCTTCATAAACGAACATTTTATTAATAAAATAACTATTGTTAAAAATAATATAAAATATCATAACAAATACCTTTACAATATATTATGTGTGACGCTATTTTGTAAAGTTTTTTGCAATTTTAATCGAAGACAAAACTATTAAGCATTATAATTGTTGTATGCACGTCATATATCCTTGACCTTGACGTCCTAAAAATAAGGATTATAATTGTAAAACAAAACTCAACAATATTAAAGTAAGACTGTACTAAGCGATGTTTAGTGATCAAATTATTCATCTATCATAATATTATAAAGAAGAAAGATTGTTTGTTTGTTTGCGAGTATTTCTTAACCAAAGGACAGCTTAATTGTAGAAGAAATTGAAATTGTATTAATTTCGAAGAAACATAGGCACAAAAAATTGCAATAAGCTAAGCAGCAAAATTTTACCAGTAAAATTGATTACTTTGCGGGCGCTGATAAAACTATTGGCCAAACATAAAATGCACTGGCAATTGGCAACTGGTTGAAAAGTTAACCAAATAGGGCAGCAAATGTGTCTTCCTGGAGTTAAATCAAATATGTTTTTCAATTAACGCATTATTAGAGCAGTTTTTCCTTTTACAGAGAGTTCCTTTTCTGCTAATGAGAACTCGCAACCACATCACAGAACCACCGCAACGACGCACATGTAGGTAGGCACTTACCTACATATGATTAATTCTTCCCCTCTGCACTACCGCTTTCTTATACGTCTTTCAAAACAGCTCGTGCATTTAGAGACTAGTAGAGCACCGGTTTTAATTAATAAAAAAAACTTATTTTCTTCTCAACAAAAACCTACTAGAATTGGATGATCTTTTTTCTAATTGCGTATTTAAACATAGTAACATATGAAATCATTGATGTAAACTTAATATAGTCACAGAATATACAAGGCTAGAGATAGTCCATGGGGTATTACTGATTGACTATTTCCATAAAAGTTATCATAAAAATTAATTCTAAAATGCGTCGCATACTAAAATCTAATCCGGTCGATCTTATCGATCGATTTTGTAAGGAATAAAAATGTATAAACATATATGCATTGTTGTGTGTACCCCACCTAGGACTTCAGTTGTAATTTCCGGTCACCATTTCGAAGAACTCGTTTTTGCTTACGAGAAGTTTTTGCTGCAGGACTATACCAACTGGCACTGCGCGGTAAACGGTTATGGCGACCGTAATGAAATAAATATGGCTACCTATTCTAGCGGACCCGTAGCAAATTAGGGATTATTTGCTACAGTAAACAGTTGTTGGAAATATCCGTAGCGTTATTGCAAGTATAAAATAATACAAATACGCAATGCCCAACGGATCGTCGTGTCATATCTACTGTGTACATGGAAGCAATTAATAAACAAACATAAATAGGTTTTTTGGCAATTTTACTAAAATAAAATAAAACGTTTTGTAATTTCTAGAGTGTCGAGGGATTTAGAATACTGAAGGTATCTGCCACGTTATCGAAGTATATGGTGTCGCCGAATAAAATATCCTATAGCCGAATAAATTAGCTATTTGTAATACTTAGTCTATTTTTCACACAGACATAACCACTGCATCTCTAGAGATGAAATTTAGGAGATTGGTTCCTTTTAAGAACGTATACATCCGCTTAAAAGGACACATTTATAGGTAGGAGGGTAACTAGCTAGGCTGAAGCCTCCCATTAGACAAACAAATTAAAGACTTCTCAGTTAAGTTTAGTTTAGAAATGTGTGCACAGCAGAATCGGCACCATTGTCTCGATATGCTAGGTTACGACAACGAACTTATTTTAAATTTGGAACAACTAACACATTTGATTGTATACGCTGTGTTGTGATTGCTCTTCTGTTTTATATGCGTTCCTTCATTCGAACTTATCAATTCAAACTCATAGTTAGTCTGTGGTAAAATAGTGCTTGAAAGTAGCGCTTTCCGCATAAAGTATGTAGACGAATGTCTTAAATTGCTAGTTTAAGTTAACAAAAGTGAAGGGAGTGATTTAGTAAGGAAGCAGGTTGGCGGGCAGATGAAAAAGTTTTCTTGGGCAACTTGTAGACGTGCACAGAGCTTTATGACTTTACAACTTAACGTGTTATTTTATGCTTGAAGTGAACAAATGGTAAGTTTAAAGAATCAAATTGATTTTATTTAAATATGTTGAATAACGAAACTATGGATTCGTGTACATATTACTCAGGAAAAAACTTAAAAAAATAGGTTGATAAGTGTATGATTTAACCGCGCTATTACAATTATAGTCAGTATTAGTATTTTTATGTCAGTGAGTATTGCTATAACAAAATAAGTAATATAGTTTGAAGATTGTGCACATGGCACCAAGGAGATAAGCTCCATTATTTTGTGTCCATCAAGGTTCAGGTGTTAGCGTCATGTGCCTGTAATGACACCGGCAATGATGAGCTCATCTCAAAATGCTCTACTACTAGCAATAAAATTAAAATAAAAAACTTAATAGAGCTGAGTTTTTGGCCGATTTATTTTCTATAGAATCTGCATTCTTCATTGTATAGTCACTAGAAACAAACAATTGACGTCTCAAAAGTGCCAATTCAGTAGACCTTCTTTTTTTTATTTAAAAAATGTATGATACCTTCATATAAGTTTTGATACATTTATATATTTGTGAAGTTGTAAAGTAGTTATGATATTTCCGTATTCTATAAATCAAAACTAAGAGGACGCAAATCTGATCTGAAGAAGCCCTGAACAAATTCAAAAGGGGTGTTTTTTGAATCATCAAATACTAAAAAAAAAATACTAAAAAATTAGTTCACATTGCAAAGGAAAAGATCTTGGCTATATATTTTTATAGGTACAGCTTTTTATTGGAGTTAACGCTGGGTTGTCTTAATAAACCCTATTAGAAAGCTTACCCAAGTAAGTCAACAAATTGGTATTCCTGTTTCCCGGTTCCCGAATCAAACCGAATTACGGTCGGAAGAGCTTATTTCGGTAATCTTCGAAGAAGTCTGTTTACATATTATAATATAATGTCTATTCTCAAATTTCTCAAACTCATCCGCGGCACAAGGAAAACATAACAAGCCCACAAAAAAGTTGAATAAAATAACAACGAATCAAAACTACTCAAATATGAACACTGCAGGTCACGGGTCTCTTCTCAGAATGAGAAAGGTTAGGCTGCCACCAAGCTGGAGAACATTATGGAGAACTCTCAGACATGCAGTTTCCTTCACGATGTTTTCCTTCATCGTTAAAGCAAATAAATAACAATTTAATTGTTTAAATTAAAAACGCACATAACTCCAAAAAGTTAAAGGTGCGTGCCGGGGATCGACTGCCTGGAAGAAATTGCTATGTAGCGATAAGGCCACCAAATTGTACTCTCTTGATATGTATTTATATCTCTGTAACTACTTTTTTCTTTGGTGTACAATAAAAGTGTATTCATTCATTCATTCATTGAACTCGGTCCCCCCGAATGTGAAGCCGAAGCCTTACCCACTACTAAAATATGTTCCTCTATTTTACTAAGAGAGGTTCGCATAACCGTTTTTCGCTACGCGATAAAGCAGCAAAGGTCCTGTTTACCGTAAACAGAAATTAATTAACCCGCCATTTTCCACCCAGCGCTTTTGATGAAGGAACTTGAATTGACATCAAAGCATTTTAGATTTTCACTTATCTAACAGGATAAAATTTTACACGGAAATTAGAGCATGATATTTTTAAGTGATACCGGCGTCGCGTCTCGTTTGGGGCAATGATATTAAATTTTACCTTAGAACTGATTTATGAGAGCACAGGGAGTGGCAATTTCCTTAGCGGAAGTGTTGCCATGACGACGTCGCGTCGTCTTCTCGTCGTTTCGACGAACTGCCGGAATTTTAAAAATATTGTTTGTGAAATTGTGAATAACTTTCAAAAACATTATATTTTTTGTTTATGTGCGTTTTTACTGTATATTTTGCCTTATATACTTGGGTATCCCGCTAGGATCTGAAGGTTAAATTATTATTATTATTGTTTTTATTTGTGCACCATACAAGAAAAACAGAATCATGAAGGCGAATACAAAAGGTGGTCTATCTTTTTAGTTTTAAAAACTTATTAAAAGATAAATAGCCAAATATGTATAAGAATCAATAATGATAACACTTTATGGTTGGTTTTCCAATATTCTATTAGCTGCCCCTTTGGTATTTTATTTTATATTTATTTAGTCTCAAAAAAATAATTTACACACTGAGAAAATAACATACCTACACCAATTAAGTTATCTGTAGAAAACTTAATCCTATAAATTCACAAAAAGGGACAGGAAACGTTTATCTTTGAGTATCATAAAATATCATCGGTAAGCACATTTATGGTCTAAATTTGTTTAGTATTTATGTCAAGAACTTAGTACCGGTACGGAATTAGGATATACCACCCACTCCAGTATGTTCACATGCTGTAACGTATGTATCATCATCATGTCATAATAACCATCAAACCTTGGTGTAATATAGTGGGTTTAACCCAAAAACGTTACTCTCCTAGTCAGCAGACCTTTGCCCAGCCTTATAAATAAACATGTAAAGTTGGAATTTTTATGCATTGGTTTCCTCAATTTCAACTTCCATTACTTTTGTAATGTAAGACATGCGACAAAACACTGCGCAACTATTCCAACGTTCTGTCACGTTTATCAACAAGGGGGTTTTTACATTAGATTGGAATTAGACTGATTATGATGATCGTGATGGAATGCAACAACAACAGAGCAACAGACATTTCTCGCATCAACAATGCACAAAGGAATGACGGGCACCCAGTCTAAAGGTACAAACCAAGTTTATAGGCGTATAGTCTAATCACGTTGCGTCACAGAATAGGCAATACAAGGTACCTACTCAACAGTATGCGTGTTTGCTTTCAAGTTATTAGTAGATACTAATTAATTGTCTAGTTTCTATATAATGCAATTATACCTACGTTGTTAAACCAACTTAATGCCTACGAAGTAATGCCTACCAAGTTGATTGTCATTTGGTTAATTCGTGTTTAATAAGAAATTAGTATTATTTGATGATGCTAAGTTGTTATTCATTACTGCTGTCCATTAAATTTTGCTTGGGGCCATTAAGATGTTAATCAAAGGCGGTTGAATGACCTGTAACATTTTCGTGTAGTGAACATGTTGTGTAATGAGAATTTGCATCGTGAGTACAGATTATCTACAACGAGTATAGAGCAGCTATTTGCTGCGATTTTTACTTGACGGTTTTTAAATTTTTTGCTTCCAGGTCCTAACCTAATAACATTTCTCTTCATAGGCCTCATTAAAATTACTGGGTTTTCGAGTAATTCAATATCAGTGTAGGAAAACATAGTGATGCAACCTGCATGCCTGAGAGTTCTCCACAATTTTCTTAAAGACGTGTGTCTACCGACCCGAACTTGGCCAGCCTGGTGGACTGCGGCCTAACCCCTTCTCATTGTAAGAGGAGACCCGAGACTTGTTAGTGTAGTGGGCCGGTAACGGGTTGATAAAGGGTATATTTCTAATAGAGGGTTAGATGCATTTGCCCCACTATTTATTTTGAAACAATATATTCTTGCGAATAAAACAGGTCACATACAGGCCTATCCTGTATGACTGGGTTTAAAAAATAGCTGTGTAATATCCCCAAATACTATTTAGTGCAGAAGTAAAAAGTTTCCGTGCTACGTCATTTCCCATGGATAGTTTTAAAGCGTATGTATGCTTTCTGCGATGCTGCTGCAATGTGGATTGGCCTTCTATAAAGATAATTACCACACTCCGACACATAAGACGGGTTAAGACCGTAGTCCAACACGCGGGCCTAGTACCGATTGGTGGACTCTACACGCCATTGTAACATTATAGAGTTTCCTCACGATGTTTTCCTACACCGTTGAAGCAAGTGATATTTTAATTGCATAAAACGCACATAACTTTGAAAAGTGAGTGGTGCGAGCTTTGATTGAAACTCTCGGTGTAGTTTATTTTGTGATAATCCTTAAATGAATATATTCTGAAAGCCAGCCGGTCCGCAAACAGTGTCCTTGGTCAACGCACCCCGCCGACGCGCCAGTCGTTTTTCATTTACAACCCATTTAATATCCTACTCTCGGTCTTATGTTGGAGCTATTACCGCGCTCATAAACACATAACCCTCTATAAAGCTCATATTTGTCCAGCCCATATAACGGAGGGTTTCTGTTACATAATATACCTAATAGCTTATATTGTTAGTTGCATTATGCTGTCATCAACTTCCTTGTTGGTTTGGTAAGTGATCTTCACTACGGGCGATCGGAGGTCCTGAGTTCTATGTTTTTTATAGTAATGTTTAACGGACCAAGCCCATTGTCAACCTGATGTTACGTACAAAACCATCGCCTTTAAACAAAGCAACACTTCGCAGGGAGAGCAAAGAACACGTCGGCGGTGGATGGATACTGCTGTCCAGCGGCGTGCACTTCATACATGCACAAAAGCACTGCATACCCTCAATTTTTCATAAAACTGGCAATGGAGGAGAATTTTGTAATTTTATGCCATTTTACTTCTTTATGCTTACCCTGGTCCAAATCCCTGTGCACGCCACTGCTGCTGTCATGACATAATCAATAGCCTAAAATAGTCCACTGCGGGAGTAAAGGCCTCTACCAATGAGTAGGTTTGACGATAATCACCAATCAGCACGGAGGACGCTGCTGCACGTTCTCCGCTATACTTTGTTATGTGTTCAGTCACCACATGGCACAATACAACTAAGTCATCATCATCGTCATCAGCCATTGTGCGTCCACTGCTGGACATAGGGCTCCTTCAAGCAGCGCCAACTTTTCCTTTTTTCGGCTTTCTTCATCCAGTCAAGCCTGCCACTTTTCGAATGTCATCGCTCCATCTATTTACGGGGCGTCCGACACTCCGTTTACTGACACGCGGTCTCCATTCGAGGACCTTTCGACTCCAATGTCTATCGGTTCTCCGACAAACGTAACCAGCCCACTGCCACTTTAGTATGCTAACACGAAAGGCTATGTCAGTTACTTTAGTTCTTTGGCGAATCACTTCGTTACGGATCTTATCCCTCAAAAAAATACCAAGCATAGCTATGGAAAGATCCATAGCACGCTGAGCGACTTGAAGTTTGTGAATTAGCCTCGCTGTCAGTGTCATACAACTAAGTAATTAATTATAATGTAAAAGGTTGGGTGTATAAACCAAGTTTTTATGATCGATACGGGGACTTACTTGGTCGTTATTGTGTAAAGAGATGTCAGAATTCAACATCAAATAACAAAAAAAAAAACTCATACACGAGAGGTATTGAAAGGTCGCACTAAGAACGGAGGTGGTCGAAACCAATTTCCTAACTCCGGGATAACACGGGAAATATCTAAAGGTCTTTACCGTATTTCACTATAATATTTTTAGAAGCTGTTCCACATCAGCTTTGCACGGGTATTTTCTCCAAGAGACACTCTATCAAGCTTTAACTAAATCCTTCTATCACTTTTTGGGATTAGCGCTTTCAGATTGTCGTGCAGTTTCGTAACTTCACATTATTCTATGTGATGAAATAATTTAAGAACAACATCTCAATCTTTGCTCTCGTAGCCTCTTGATAATATTGAAATCGAAGCCATCAATATTTTCCATACAACGCGCTTACTGGAAAACTACTCTCTCAAGCTAGTTATCGGAAAACGTTGAAAATTCAATGGCTTTGAAGGAAGGACTCAATTTAGCCAGAATAATGATGTTTTCTTTTCACACTAAACTTTTCTTTTCAAAATAAGCAATGTAAAAGATTTCTTTGTCGGATTTTTGTACAAAAGCTGGTGAATGCAACTTCGTCCGTACGAAATTTCTGGTTGCCATTGAACTAACAGATTAACACTGGTTTCAAAGACGCATACCTTTATATTTCCTTTGTCTTCAGTTTGGTTGGTGGTATCTTTATTCTATTTTAGTACTCAGTAGTGGAACTTTATGTAACAGAGTTCATCTGGGGAAGTACTATCGCCACGCTTATGTCTGCCGCCAAGAAGCTTTACTGTGTTCCGGTCTGTGGGACGTTGTTGCTGGAGAGCCGGTGGCATTACAAACATATAAGGCTAATCATAACATCTACGCCTCAGGTTGATGGACACCAGCGGCACTTTGTAGGACGAGCTACTTTCTTTCTCGAATTTTTCTCTGTTTATATTAGAAAGGTTTATAGGAAATTACCTTTTAGAAGGCTAAGATATTATGCAGGTTTAATTATTATAGAGTGAGATACTTTTTCATTAAGGGCTACAATAGAATAGTGGGTACCTACTTAGAGATGAATTTGCGATAAAAATGTTTACCCTTTATTGGTATCACATAATATATTCATGCTATCCTTCTCTTTATGTTCCCTGTTGACAAGGATGGTATGGTGTTCTTATCGTAGGTGCGCACCTACTCTTGAATCTGAAGTTTTTTGATTCGATTTATTTATTATGATTAACTAGTTGTTGTCCGCGACTTCGTTCGAACTGCCACTATTTATGCAAAAAAAGTAGATCTCTTACTCTCTTGTGTTATCATCATCATCATCATCACTAACAAACAATAAACGGCCCTCTACAGAGCACGGAGCTTCTCTCAGAATAAGAAGGGTTTAGGCCGTAGTCCACCACGCTGACCAACAACGGATTGGTGGATTTACATTGCATTATAACTTTGAATCTAGACAAAAATACTTTTTAGTATTATATAAGTTTTATATGTAATTTTAAAACACGAAAGCTTGTTTTAATCATAAATATGTATTATTCTATAGAAGATAAAGCTAACAAATGTTCCGTTTGTCATACAGTTGCCTTCCCAATTAATTTAATTACGCTAACAATTGTACCGGGTTAAGAGATACTTCTGTTATATTAATACCTTGTTTGTTCTGTATTTTAAGGTCGATTGTATGAGTTTAATTTTATGTTATTCTAACTAAGCACTTCGCTAATATTCGCTCGATATTAATTTATTATTGCTGTTTTTATTCAAACCCGTATCCCCATTCCCATGGGGATCTCAGGGATAAATAGTTTATCAGCGTTTTTTTTAAAGAAATGCATCGTTTTAACAATTTCAGTGAATCCATTAACAACTTTTATAGTTTTACGGATATTAAACAAATACACCCGCGAATTCGTGCGTTTTTTTTATGTTATTAGTTAAATGATTAAGTTAGCTGTAGAAGTAGCATTATTTTTCCCCTATACAAACTATATCTGTATATTTCCCCCATTATCCCTTTTACAAAGCAAAGAAACCACCGTTTTCTTTAATCTTTTCATTGATAGGTTATACTGAAAACTTGTAGGTATGATGAAAATTTGTCCAACCAACCATCCATGAAAAACCTTACAAAAGAAGTTATAAACTGGTGTAAAGGCATTAGGGCTATATTACCGCGGCGATACCCGGCGCGCACTTTTAACTTTATGGAGTTATGTGCATTTCAAGCAAACAAAAATTAATTGATTTAAATTTCGTGAGGTAACCTGCGTGCCTGGGAGTTCTCCTTAATGATCTTAAATGCGTGTAAATCCGCACTTGGCGTGATTGACTGCGGCTAAACCCTATCTATCTATTCTGTAGTGGACTTCGGTAAATAATGGGTTGATGAAGTTTAACAAAATTTTGTATTTAACACCAATTAACACATTACACTATCATCCGAAAGATCTAATACTCTTAAATAATAATTGTTCATTCTAAGTGAAAGCTTCGAAAGCTTTTATTAGGAAGTAATAATAAAAGTGTTAGTAGGAAGTAAGAAAAAAAGATTTCAAATTTCCTTTACTCTAATAATTCATCTCCTAAAAGATTTTCTTGCTTTAGACTTTCATTTTTCCGCAAAACGATTACGCAGGTGTTCGTTTCATCTCATATGCAAAGTTCTTACCTCGGGCGCATGCAAGTTTTAAAATAAGACCAAATCGCTGTCAAAGTTCTGCTCTGTACCGTATTTTACATTTTTCAAGGAAACTGTGCTTCTAAATTATCTTCTCAACATAGCTGTATTACGAGTAGGTATATCGTCTGGACCAAAATTATATATCACATTATGTAAGTTGCCTAAGTTTTAAATTTTAGTTAGATGATGTAGGTATAAAAAAGACTAGTGTAGTAATTAAGTATATGAGCGAACGTTATATATTTTCGACTATTTTTTGTTCATAACATGTACTACATAAATCATCATTCATCTTTCATCATCATTCATTCATCATCATCATCACCAATTCCAGCAATTTCACTGCTGGCCTTTTGTAGGGAGTTCTACAATCCACGGCTCTGGGCCTCCAGCGGCTCCCAGCGACTCGCCTGATGTCGTCTGTCCACCTCGTTGGGGACGGACCGACTCTGCGTCAATCCAGTGCCTTAATTCCCCAACGTCCATCGGTTCTCCGAGCTACAGAACTAATATACTTAATTTTTTTATTAGTGTTGTACATGGAGGATGGGATTCTACAATCAGACTGATGTGAAAGGCATACACTAATTTTCGGCAGCGACGGTAGGAGAGCCGTTGCCTAATTGGTGAAAGCGCTCAGGCCGCGATTGCCCGAGAGCCGCAGGTTCAAATCCTGTCGGTTCCGAAAATTTTTATATGCTTAAAAATTATAAAATTAATATACTTAAATATGTAGTAGATATTATATGCGTATCTAACATAAAATTAATCATTCATTTGTTTTCTTATCTTCACATAAATTTTCTTTTTTTTTTTTTTCAGAAACTTTGTTGGCTATAGTTCCAAAGAACGTTGGAATGGTTTTACACAATAGCTTAGATTGGTAGGTACAGGCACAACTAAGTTGCAATACAATGAATTGGAATGCTTCCAACGGCTACGGTTTTGTTGATTTTTTCTCAGCGTTTTCGAGCATTCGGCGACTAAAAAGAAAAATGCTACTGTTTGAAGTACGTACTTATGTACTTATATCCTTTATTAAACTTAAAGGAGTCCAATTTTACCAAACTTAACACTAACCTAATTGAAACTTACATTTCTAAGCCAGTTTTTAGAAAAATGTTGTAAAATTATATTTAAAATGTGTCAGAGGAGAAAGAAAATTCTATAATTTTAATGACTGATTCCAGTAATGATGATCCGGAAATACTCTGCCGAAGTTAGGTAAGTTTAGTTAGTAATGTAGTTAAAGTACTCGACCATTTAATAGACACACTAAAAAACCTTCCACGGAAATAAACTTCCGCATTGCCTAAATGCTCAGATTCACACATGGGGCGATGGAGCTATGTTAGGAGTATCTCTACGTGATAAAATCGGTAATGAGGAGATCCGTAGAAGACCAGAGTTACCGACATAGCTCAACGAGTCGCGCAGCAGAAGTGGCAAAAGACGGCGAACATAGCTCGGAGAACCGATGGACGTTGAGGTCCCAAGGCGATGGAATGACGTCGCACCGGTAAACGATAATAGGCGAGTCAAAGGGAGTCGTTAGACCCAAGCGGCAAAAGACTTAATTTTAACTACACGCCCTCCCTGGCATTAATAAAATATTTTTAGACATTTATTTTGTACTTAATATTGAAATTACTTGCAAACGTTGTGAAAACCTGTAAATAGCTCTCATAACGTAGAAACTGGAACCAGAGAAATAGCTGGTTTGGTTTTTGGTTTTCCTAAATAAATAAATAAATAAATCTGCCCAATAAAAAAATTAAAATGCCAAATCTTTAGAAAATAATATTTACAAATTTTACAGCCCCATTTGTGAGTTGGAATAAGATACAACGAAGTAATATCTCTTACCCGAGAATCATGATCTTGTAAACAAAGACGTGTGTTCACTTGAAAACTCACTTATAACAACTGGATTCCGTTAATTACTTTCATCGAAATCAGGCGCAAGAGATTTTCTCGTCAAACAAGGCTCATTATAAGAAATAAATTGAGAACAAAATTTTCGTTCTTTGTTAGCAATAAGAACAAAAGGTATTAAATTAATGTTTTATTAATAGGGCTTTTGCAGCATCTGGTTTGAAATTCATCGCAATCACACCCCTTGAAAAACAAAATTTAAGAAGATAGCTATAATAAGCGAGAGGGCGGGAGTGACGTGTGGGGGTGAGGGGCGAACTCAGAAGCCCTCCGCTTGGATCACCGCATGCGTCGATTAGTTCCAGTCATAGTGATGCGCTTGGACATTTCAGGCGTAAGATAATTGTACTCAACTTACCTACTTGCCGATAGCTATTTTATTAACTAATTTTGTTTATGAGAAGCGGTGGTAGCCAAGTGGATGGGACTTCGACTTCACTTTCGGGGGGCCGAGTTCGAATTAATAATTGAAAATTATTATAAAAAACTACTCATCTTTATCTCTATGTATAGACTATCTATGTATTTTCTATGTCTGTCTGTCTGTCTTTCTGTCTGTCCGGGCATCACGTGAAAAGTACTGAACGGATTTTCATAAAATTTGGTACAGTGGTAGCTGGTATTCCGGTTCAACATATAGGATAATTTTTATCCCGATAAACAGTAAGTTTCCTCCGGGAAACGGGATGAAATTTTTTATCAATTTTACTTCATAGCTCCGTTAAATTTGAACCGATTTTAATAATTATTTTTTTATTTGCAAGTGTATTGTCTAATTTTAATGAAGATCTGATAAATATTGTCGGAAATAAAGGACATAACTCTTCACAGATACTAGCTAGTCGCAAGGCATATGGTACAACGATAGAATGCATGCATACCATCCGAAAGTTTGTGAGGTTGGATGTATGGATGGATGTAAGTACGGATGGATGGTTTTAGTGTATATTTTACTATGGGTTTTAAGATATTAAAACCTCTAATAACCGATTCGGTGCAGACATATGCACATGCATCTGTTGTATAAAACTTATATTTGCGAAAGAGTTATTCAGTGGTCCTGAAAGTGGTACTTACCACCTGTTCTAATGTGCATAAAATAGCGTGCAATTAGATCCATAGAAAAAAAAAAAAAGACTATATAATATAATTGATGATAACCTACTTTTTTTATTAACGTTTATTGGTAAATAAATTATATAGGAAGGTACACATTGCTGAAGTTGTTTTATTACAACTTGGCTGTAATTTTGTAAGTATACCGGTAAATTTCCGTACAACTTTTCGAGGAGAACAATCACAGTCGTATAAAATTGACGTCTAATTTGCGAAATAAATATTTCAAAGGAAACTTTTGATGGAATCCTCTCGCGGGCACAAACGTATCGAGGAAATTTTCTGAAAGAAAGTTACTGTTGCTCAACTTTTCGTTATTAATGTCGTTTTTGTCAGGATTAAGAATATATATTGAAATTGAACGCAATGTGCCTGCAGATTTGAAATAAAAGTATTGTTATGCTCGTACCTATTCTATTACATAATTGATGGTAATTTACTTCAACACTTATTTATTTTACTGCAAGCCAGCTAATTGTATTTCGTGAGTAATCTACAAATAATATATTAATAAGCATTACAAAGTAAAACTACCTACCTTATACCTACCTAGACAATCATCATCGTCATGGTCAACCTATTATTGGCCCATTACACGGCACGGGACTCCTCTCAGAGTGAGACCCTTCTCCCTTTAGGCCGTAGTCTACCACTCTGGCCAAGTGCGATTTTTTAGTCTACACACGACGTTGAGAACGTTATGGTGAACTCTCAGGTTTCCACAAGATGTTTTCCTTCACCGTTAAAAACAAGTGTTATTTAAATTGCTTAAACTAAAAACACACGTAAATCCGAGAAGTCAGAAATGCGTGCCGGGAATCGAACTCAACTCGATCTCCACGATAGGAAACCTGAAGCCATACCCACTAGGCTATCACCGCTTCCGTATTATTTGATATATTGTTAAGGTAGTGAGTGCTGGTGAAATAACTTGTAGTATACTATGATCGCCATCAAGCGCTAAGACCGCTTTTTGTATTCTACTCCAGTTTTTGTGTTTCTCTCTATTAGTCCTTTATTTTTCTGTGTAGTGGTGTACAAATAAAGAGTTTAAATAAATAAAATCTATTTAGTTATTCACAGCTATGAAGATATGATATTCTAGGTCATATTTCTGAAAAAAAATCTGTAAAAAAGTTTCAGTAAAATATTCTTTAAAAAAATGTCAAAAGTTACCTCTAACGAATATTTGAAGTACGTTAATGCTAGTTATTTATTAAAACTTTGGGTTAAAATAAAAATTATACTAACATATACTATCTATATATGTAGTTATTACAGAGCATTTGGTTGTTTTAAATTTATTGATTATTATTTATATTGATATTTCCCCTAAGTGTATTTGACTGGATCTATTTTATTGGGGCATTGCCGTATTATTTCTATGCTCATTTTGTGTAGCTCTAATGTATAATAGGTGGGGATCGCATCTCTCAAATGCTTCCAACCAAAATTTAAAGAGATACATTAATTGCGAACTTCTTACCCAAGTCTCAGTCGGCGTGCAAAGTCTCGCAGTTAAAACTCCAAACTCTCGCTCCATATTCTGGAACAACTACCCTCCTAAATCCCATCATTTAAGTATGATCAACGCCCTCGCTTTGTGCATATTTTAACAGGATTAGGGCTGTTTCTCACTTTAATGAAGTCCAGTTCTTCATTGAAATTGGAGCGCGTAAAATGTAGGCCTTTGCGAATAAATAAATTAGAAAAATTACCAAAGTTATTAAACTGGTAATGTGAAACGTAAATCTATTTGAGTTTTCAACGTGTTGTTTATTGGTTTCGCTTAAAAGCTGTTCGGATATACTTATAACTTTACTTTTATTTCTTTGTTACTTATGTTCGATTCGCCTCTGCACCGATCCTGACGAAGAATACCAAAAGTGGATTCTGTTATGTGCCGTGGTGACCTAAATTTTGAATCATCACCTCTATTTTCAACTTCATCTAAAAAGAAGATTATTTTATCAAAAACTAATTGTTCCCAACCGTAAAGTTATGTTGGTTGTTATTAAGTAACGTAATGTTATATTGGCCACATTTTTTAACCGCTGTTGCTGCTTAACTATGTTGGTTATAAATATTTCCTCGCGGATTTTTTGGGAGGTAATAATAAGTACTTTAAGCATGTTAAAATATCAATAGTTTTTTCAACGCACGCCGAATACATTTTATAGGTATTAGCTTTTATGCCACTTGGGCTAACATTGTTGCAATTTTCTTTAGGATCTAAATTTATGAAAATAACTTATAGTCTATCAGACTTTCTGTAAATTATACTTTCTATTGGTAAAGAAATTGTTAAATCGGTCCAACAGTTTCAGAGCCTTTTCTTTCCTCTATATAATATTACTGAAGTATATATAATGCTTAATTAAACGTATTTAAGCCCTACTCACAAAACTTTTTTTTGTTAAAGAATGTTTAATGACTTTTAAACATACAAGCATATTTTACATCATAACTAAGGTACAGGAACCATCTTGCAAACCATCAGTTTTTATTCAAGCAACAATCATCCATAAATTTAACCACGAATTCTGAGGTTACAATTTCATAACTTTTTCTGAGTTTTCGGAAATACAACTTTACAAGATGACAATCACAATGAGAGAACGTAATTTAGGGGCAATTTCCAGACGGATGGCTGTGAAAGGCCACAGCGCGTCTTTATCTGATACCGAAAAAAACAACAATTACCGTTTATTTGAATACTCCTATCAAATGTAATATAAGTAAATTATTTTTCTAGTCGTTTTGTTCACAATTTTATGTTCGTTTTATCGTTTTTTCTTAATCTAAAGGGTTATATTTAGCTTTCATAATGGGGTACAAATAAATAACTGAAATTTTAAATCCGAGGATGTTAAATGTAAAATAGTTTAAATAAAAAGAGTTAAACTTTATTTACTCATTTTATTTTAGCTTTGTTAGCCTAAGGCTGTGTTGTGTGGAAATCCTTATAGGAGACTATCTGCAATACAGACGGCACGAGATAAATATTTTATCCCACATTTAATCCACTGACAAGAGATAAAACTTACTTGTTCACCTGCCAAATCACAGGAAGTTTACCTCCGTTTGGTATTACACGTATATTATTTAGACATTATTTCCACCCATGCGCCCATGTTCGGTTAGTGGATAAAACTGTGGCAGAAAATAAACATTTTGCCAAAACAGTTTGAAAGAATGTCTACTGCCTACGTTCTTTAAATATTGTTCGTAATTAAGAGTTCAGGTTACGTTAAAACAAATTAATTTTCAATTTCTACTATCTACCGTAAATACCAAATATCATTTAAATCTAGGTCCAGCGAAAGCCAAACTTTAACTTTATTGAGTTAAGGGCTGTTAATCTCCAAATTGCGAGGTAATTGCATGGCTTACTGTGGGATCGGCGATGTCTATCCGCTCTCTCGTTCATCTTCATCATTCTTATTCAAAATTTGTACTCTAGTAGATATCTATATTTATAGTTTGTAAAGTGCATCTATAAAGTGGACCCTTCTTGTGGTTCTCTCTAATAAAATACATGGATATGGTTAAGATCATTTGAGATTGGTGGAAAACTCTGATCTAGATGCAGGAAGAATACAATTTGTATAGTTACCACATTCATAGGCGTAAGAAACTACGAGGGAATCTAGAAAGCAGAAAGTGATTCTTAACATTGTAAGCCTTAACAATATCCCAGAGTTGTCTTCCCCTCTTATAGCAAAGAAGGATTCAGACCTTAGATTCACCACGCTCCAATTTAAGCTTAAAATTCATCAATCTTGTATCTACCTACTTACATTAATGTATACAAGCATTTACTAACAACCGAAACAAAACCATAGTCCATATATCTAGCGTCCAGTACATAAATAATTATCTAACGCTTAGAGAATTGTTAGGTAATACTCTACACAGTGGTAATTTTAATCTATCATAAGAGCCATCGGCCTCACCCATTAGGACGAAGATTCTGTAATTAGGTACTCTATATCTCTGTTATGTATCGTAACAAAGAAAAACCGTCTTTATTTCGCACAATACCCCAATTTACCTCAGTGGGTTACAATATTAGCATCGTAAATATTTGGTAGGGTTATAACTAAAATACTTATTATGAAACAATAGCAGAACCCGGCCTTGACCGTAATATATCGCAGAAAAGGGTCGTTTACTATATTAAGGCAATGCAAGGGGGAAGGTGGCGAGGCGACGTGGAACTCCTGCATATTTATGAGGCTTACGTTCAGGTACAGAAGTCAGTTTAATTAGTCTGAGTACTTCATGTGAGACACTAAATGCAGTATACAGAATAACTTGTTTTGTTAGATAAGGAATTATGACATAATAGTATGTTAACATTTCTTCATGTCCAATACAAATTAAAGTTTGATCGACACAATTTTCACAGCTTAACATAGTATAACTTATATGGTTTGTCAAGAAAGGTCAGAGTTACACATACAATGGAGATTTGGGGTGTAGACTTTGATGGTTTCTGCAGCCTTAAAGCCTCGTTATACATTCAGCCCCAACATTAAACCTGAATAATTGGAGATTATTTGTATTTTCAGTTTTAATGTTTTATAGCTAAATAATGTTTAAACTGTGCTTCAAACTATCATCCTTTAATTCTAAGGGACTCAAGAAGTTATAACATCTTCTTTCCTATCTATTGCTAATGGATGCGTCTCCATGGGTTACTTATAAACTTATTAATATGAAATAATAGCGGGCCAGACTTAGGACGTAACACATCATAGGGTCGTTTACTACATTAGGGAAATGGTGATTGGTGAGACTAGAGGATCTGATGAATATTTATGAGCTCTAGGGGTCAGGTCACAGAAGGCAGTTTAATCAGCGATAGATAACGAGAATTTTCCGAAAAGGTGTATGTATAATGTATTTTATAAGTTTTGCATGCTATTAAGTAATCTGAACTTTAAATTATTTACAATTTTCCTTTAATTTATATAATTAGACCGCTTTGTTTCTTACCATCAAACCTGATGGTAAATTTTGATCTAGCATAAGGTGAAATAATGCTTAGACACTTATTGTGTTGGCTGTAGGCATAAGACGGTGAGAATTAAAGATCTTTGCGAAAGCAAACCGCATCAGACGTTTCCATACGATCTATTAAGTATCAGTGCAGAAGCAAATCCCTATGGTGACGCAAGTGCAAGGGTGGTCAATTGTTTTTCACGATATTTATTTAAACATCTTTCAAAAAAAGGAGAAAACAAAAATATACTTAAAAAAAATTAGAAGCAAAAGGTAACCTTAACGATAGGACACAATAATACATGAGAGACGGGAAATCGCAATTACAATAAACTATACATAAATTTACACACTAATAACTTACAATAATAAATATTTATATATATTTACTATAGATATATAAATACACATATATCTAATGACAAATAGTGATGCCAAACAAGGCTTTTGAAAATAACTAGGGAGAGCGACGAATATCGTCAGGGAGTGCATTCCACAGCATTGCAGCTTTTATTGTGAAGGATTCCGAGTAATTTTGTGACTTACATTTCATCATTCAGAGAATATTCTCCCTAGCAGATCGCTGAGATCCTTGACACGGACACGGGCCAAGGAAATGAAAGCGTTTTTTAAGGTAGAGTTGTGTCCAAGGATGAAAAAGAGTAGAATACAGGATTGAAAGGACATGTAGATTACGCCGATGCCTGATAAGACGCCACTTCAGTTTTTTGCGATATTCAGAGATGTGATCATATTTCCTGAAACCAAATATGAATCTTATGCATAAGTTTTGCAGTCGCTCCAGCTTATCCAGAAGGTCCTCAGTCAAGACTAAATAGCAGGGCATCAGCATAATCTAAAATAGGGAGGGTATTGGCTAATAGAACCTGACGTCTTGATAGGCAAGAGATTTTTTCATCTTTTTAAGGACCCGAAGGCACCTAAAACTTTCTGGCTTACATGGGCTACTTACGGCCTCCAAGATGAACTGCTGTCCATGAGAATGCCTAGGTTTTTCAGTTTTGCTATAAGGCAGCAGAGACCCATCAAAAGTGACTTGCGGAATACCAGAAAAATTCACCAATATTTTGCCTAAAATTACCCAAAATAATTGTCTGAGATTTGCGAGCATTTACCAATAATCCATAAGATCTGCTCCAGTCGCAGATAGCAGTTAGGTCTGTGTTGAGTCTATTTACAGCCTCAGGAATATCAGCAACCAGAGTACACCACCCTGGTGGAACACCAGCAAAGAGTCACCAGAAGTCTTAGACTCTGATACATTGCGTACAATCATGTTAATAAGAATGGAACCATCTAACTACAGGTGAAGAAACATTAATGGAATCTAGTATGGCCAAGAGAATCTCAAAATCAACAGTGTTGAATGCATTAGAGAAATCTAGCAAAGCCAAAATGGTCACCTGCTTATTATTAATTCCTGAACGAATATCATCACAAACATTGGTTAAAGCCGTGACAGTGCTGTGCCCACGACGAAAGCCAGATTGAAAAGTGCTAAAGTACAGTATTTAGTTACTTTGGTGATGGTTAACCATTCATGATTCACAAACACTGGCGTGATTGTACACTCCTTGTACGGGGCAATTAGATTTGCATCTTAACCATACCAAGCAAGAACATGCTGCGTTGTTGTATAATTTTACAACTCCCTTGGCCTTATTTTGGCTTAGACTGCGTGAATAATTTCAAATGCACAAATATGTTTGTGGTAGTAATAAACTTTATGATAATTTTATTTTTTTATGTTATAAATGAACAGAATCTCTTTATAAAAAAAATTCCGGGTTTAAAAAAGTTACTACTGTCCATTTCGCATTCTCTCTCTCTGTTGAAAATGATAACAGGTAACCCCGTTACCATCTTAGACCGCATCATCACTTACCAAGCTGTTGTAATGCAGTAATTGGCTAAATTGTAGTTAAATCTTAAAAAACAAGTTCTCTGACCTTCATGGCAGAGTAGCGTGGGGGTTTAAAAATCCCTCTCTTATAAGACAGAGGTGACGTTAGAAAGCTGATGATGATGATTATAAAGCGCGTAAAAGTAGAGTTATTGTAAAACTAAAAAAAATAAAATTTAACATTTATTACAAGTTTTCTTAATTGCTTATAAAGGCCTTATTTTATAATCACTTATGAAAATTCAAGACTAATTGTTTGTACTGTCTCTAATATCTATTAGTGGTTAACCCCAAATAAACACTCGATAGGAACAACATCGACAACATCGACTAGGAAATTTTGTGATAGTAGAAAACAATAAGCTGGAATAGAGCAATAATTGTTACGATGAAATATATCCCCAATTATTTAGTTCCAAGGGAATCCCATAAAGTCGGTGGGTACTCATAAATGGCACAGTTTACATATAATTATCTCGCGCGACATAAATTGCAAAGCCTCCTCACGACTCAGTTAATTAGTATAATGTTCGCGATTGTCATACGTCGGCGGAGAATACACGGATGATGGAAATGGAACAAGGTCGATGACAAATAATCATATTTTATGCATTAAGCACAATCATGTGTAGGTATTCCCGTTTTCCGTCCCTATATTATATTAATAAGATTCAAACAACCAGATCTATTATTCAATCAATGTACTTCTTTATTGCGGAAACATGTTTATTATTCTAGGGACATATTTCGGACTAAATATTTATCAGCTGTTTACGATTAAGTACAATTTATTCGACAGAATAAATGTTCAATTAAGCTCTATCGCGCCGACAAGTTTTCTTAGTTATTAA